>NC_050587.1:37022500-37082500 GCF_013368585.1 Megalops cyprinoides | reverse complement strand
CTGTGGTTCTGCGAAACCATTTAGTGGGAGGTTGCGGTACATGAGCAGTCTTCTCCAAGGAAACACACGCATAATGGATCAGGGCTGGGAGAGATGGCCGTAACGGCTCTGCATCTGTCTGGGGCTGCACTGTTTAAAACAGGCACGTGTGCACGGAGCAGCACGCAGTCAGATGCAGGTATGTGCATCAGGGTTGCAACAAAAGGAAACCTCTGAAAGCAAACATCTCATCCACTGGCTAATTTATAGAGTCAGGGATGATAAAGTATATGTTGCAAACTAGTCGAAATGAACATAAGCAATTAAAACAATAGAAAACAGCCGTATGTACAAACATACATTCATTACATTTCTTCATTTCATTCACTAGAGTTAATTATAACTATCAGCTATCAGCTGAGGGTCTGACTGCACTGCAGGGGTCATTTGCTGTCAATAACTGATAGCAAATGAGCCAATCAAAATGCTTGTACTTCCACAACGGAATGCTATGATGAGCTGCATGGTAGCTCTAACCATTATGGGTTGCTTAAGGCCTCACGGGCCTATACAGATGCAGTCTGCAGAGGGTCAAACGACCCAAATGTTGCTGCTTTCATTATTTGTAATGCTTGAATGCAGAACTATAATGCATTAGTAGTATCGCTTGCACCTTGTTTTTCAATTTTCATATAACTGAGTTTGGGAAATTACTCTCATTGGTTGCTCCTACCGAATTAAAGTGTGGTGTGCAACAAGGGCCTTTCTGACCTCACTTTCCAATTGCACCTTTACAATGTCAGAACCTTGAGTGAATGTCCGGGGAAAGTCCTTTTAGCTTTACAATTTCTTATCAGCGGGGAGGTCGTAGCTGCGACCGGCTCTTAGCCCAGCGGCATTTGTTGTGTGTGTTACTGCGGGGCTCAGAGGAAATGACTTCCACAAGCGACAGCATCCCATTCCCTCGGTTAAAAAACAGGATTAACGCCGCCCCAAGCCCGCGGGCTAAAGTGTTCAGCCACGGCTGGGGCCGTTTAATCGTTGCTAATCCCGGCGGGTCGGCGCGTTTGGGTACGGGCGGACAGGAGGTAAACTCCTCCGCCGTTAGCCGACACCGGGTCGATTAGGTCAGCTCGCCGAATGGCAATTCAGCCCCAGCGGGACTGAGGCTGTCTCTGCTATCTTGCTACAACCTGCAACTAGCGGAGCAATCACAGAGCTTTCAGCAAATAGCAGAAATGGCAAAGACTTGGAGGGGGTATGACCGGATCTTATCCGGATGTAAGTGCCCAGTGTTATCTGGGGAGAGCTGAGCTGAACCCTGCCATTCACTGGTGATGGGTCCTCTCAGACCAAGGAGGGAGGGTAGTAACCTTGCACCATGGTTTAAAAGCCGTATTCTGGCCAGCAGACATTTTACGCAGTGTAGGGTACTTATTTATCTGTCTGGAAAAGGTGCACTGTCGGGCTGGCTATGTTTTGAATTTGATATTCAGGGTTCAGCCTCGGGGTGTTGCTTATCTGTGATAGGATTATCTTTCTGATTCACTGTCCAGTCACAAGGCTCAGCTTGACTGGATAGCTAGATTCCCTCCTTTTCTACCCACCTACGTCCTTGCCCAGAGGCTTGTGTGACTTAAAGGACAAATACCAATCAGACAGCCCTTTCCGGACACCTGATGTCAGGGAGGCAGTGCCCCTTCTGGATTTGAACCCGCAGCTCCCCTGCTGCACTGTACCATGCAACCAGCTTGCTATAACGCCAATCACAGAAGATCTGCAGACTGGGTTTTTCTTTCATTGGGCAGGAGAGTAGTATAATGGTAAGGAGCCAGGCTGAAAATCGAAAGGTTACTGGTTCAATTCCCCGCTGGGGCACTGCCGTTGTACCCTTGGGCAAGGTACTTAGCCCAGAATTGCCTCAGTAAATATCCAACAGTATAATTACATAACATGTAAAAACTGTAACCTACGTAAGTTGGTCTGTATAAGAGCATCTGCTAAATGACAATAATGTAATGATACAATCAATCGCCCCTTCCTTTTCCCCCTTCCTTTATTCTTTTATGCGTGTTTCTCATGCGCCCCCCTTCATGCGGATATCCACTCTGCCTCACGCGGATCGACACCTTCCCCCTCGACGCCTCTTCAATCTGTCCTTGGAGACAAAACATCAGCGTCTCTCAGAATCGACCGGAGAAGCCGCGTGCGCACGCTCTGCCTGTGTGCTGCCACAGGGCCGATGCTGAACAAAGAAAGAAAAGGACTCGACTGGAGGCTGAGCAACGTGATGCTGATAATGGACCACCAACATGTTTTCCTCCTCGCAATTTCACCAATCGGTCGCCACGGTCATCGTCACCCTTTGTTTCTGTTATTTTTTTAAATACCTCATCTCAATCAGTTAGCTTCTGTTCTTCACACTCAAATGCACTCAGACAGATTTACCTCCGAAGGAGTCAAAGCATGACGGGTTTTCTCATAACGCTGAACAGGCTGTGCCTGGACTTTTCTGACACTCTCCCCACTCGCATCACGGACGCGGGGCTCCCTGATGTGTTCACTCCGCCGCTGCAGGAGCTGTCTGATGGACTCCGCGATTACAGATGAGACGCGTCTCTCCTCTCATTTTTCTCTCTCTCCGCTCGCCCGGGGGTCACCGGGAGAGGACTGGGGATCCCTGAGCCGGCGCTGAAAACGAAGCCGTCGCTGGTGATGGATGGCGGTCGTCGCTCTCTCTCTCGCGGTAGCCCTACCAGCGCTCCGCGTCGGCGAAGTCACGCGGGGCGCGGCCGAATCCGGCTAAATGAGATTTTTGAGGCGCGGAAGAGGGGACCTCTGCATGAGAAAGGGGCCCTGGGATTGAAATGCTACAAGGACCTGCGTTCATGTAAGACAAACCCACAGGTTAAAAATGAATACCGGAATGGCTGCCAGTATTACTATGACTACTACTGTAAATGATCGTAATGAATACATTATATCTGAATATATCCCTGTAATATAAAAGAGTCACACCCTGCTGCTAAAAAGCAGGGACTCTTGTATCTGTGCAAACCGTCTCTACAGTGTTTCCCTGAGAATTAACATCCCTGTAAGATACAGACACATTTAGGAGAGGCGCACTATAACTCTACACATACTGTGCATGTCTGTTAACATACACTTTCAAATGAGTAACAATGGCGTACAAGAGCAACCCTACAAAGACTGCCATCGCTCTCTTTATAGGACTAAAAGGAGGGCAGACAGAAGCGTGGTTCCAGACACACTCTTTAGCATTATGATCTAAGCACTGCACACTTATATCAGAGCTGCCGACACGCTCTTCAGCACTATGACCTAAGCACTGCACACTTATATCAGAGCTGCCGACACGCTCTTCAGCACTATGACCTAAGCACTGCACACTTATATCAGAGCTGCCGACACGCTCTTCAGCACTATGACCTAAGCACTGCACACTTATATCAGAGCTGCCGACACGCTCTTCAGCACTATGACCTAAGCACTGCACACTTATATCAGAGCTGCCGACACGCTCTTCAGCACTATGACCTAAGCACTGCACACTTATATCAGAGCTGCCGACACGCTCTTCAGCACTATGACCTAAGCACTGCACACTTGCAGTGAGGCAATTCTACACATGCTTACCTGTAGCAGTCGATGGGCTCTTTGGGAGGAATAAGACAAGTAAACACTACAGATGGTGCAAATATACACACAACCATAGCAGGTGAACAGCTCCTCAGGAGGGATAGGACAAGTGGACACCGTAGAAGGGGCAAATCTACTAACACTTAACCCACAGCGGCTGCCCCATTCCAGGAAGGAATAAGGTGCTTTAACACTACAGACTGCACGTGGCCCCTGCAGTGACTTGGCCACGGTGGCCGGCAGCAGCAGGGATCGGGCTCGTTCACCCCCTCCTCCGGGGAGTCCGCGGGGAGAGCCAGAACCCCGGAGTGGATCGCAGCGGCTGGCCCTTTAAGGAAATCCCACATGGTTTCAAGTGGCCTCTCCATCACAGTCCTCTCTAGCACACCAGCCTGAGGGGAGCCTTCTAAAAATACCGGACTTTCATTCCCCTCTCAAAAGCCTGCTCATCGCCACAGATGTGTCTGATTACACATCACTTATTTCCATAATGTTTCCATGATATTATCAGCTCTGATGGCCTGTAAAGACTGTTAATAATAATAATAATAATAATAATAATAATTTTTGTTATTATTATTATAGTAGTAGTAACAGTAGCATGAGTAGTAATGGTAGCATTAGTATTGAATATTGAGTATTTGTATTGTCATAATTTATTAGAAAGATATGCTTATCCAACCTGCAGAGCATTGTGTGGATAAAAGTACAAAGTTCAAAGAGTGACATACATTAATGTGGAGGCAAATTACAAGTACAGATGGGCGAGTGATACTAGAACTGCAAATAGCATCGCTATTTTTAATCACCAGAACAGCACCAGCTGCCATATTCCATATCTAACTGATACATACTGATCATCCTCCATCTAAGAGAACTGGCCGATGCCTGGAGACCCCAGGGCTACAGCAGAGGAAATCTGCATATCAGAGACAGGAACGCTAAGGAGGGTCATCATTCAAGACACGCGATGAAAATGACTGCTGGATAAAACAGTTTCAGCATATAAATTGGGTACCCTATATATAAAACATCTGATTGAAACTGAATAGCAAAATGCCAACCATATTAGCCCTTGGTAGATCTGACTTCCTTCCTTCCATCATTGTTGCCTCCCTCTTCATCTTCCCCCCTCTCTGCTCCTTCCTTTCTGTCTTCAGTTTATTTTCTTTCTTGAACTATCATTACCGAGCAATTTCAACAAGCAAAACTTCCGCCGCGCTCTCACAGACTGCAGGCTGCTGAGTAGGGTGTTACCATTGGTGGCTTGCCTGTCGTAATGCAGGCCTGAGCACACGCCCACTCTCCAACCAGGAGATCAACTTCACAACCTAATCCCATCTGCTCAATCTTTCTCAAATCTCTGCGCATTACTGCTAATTACTTTAACCACAGTCTGCTTTATACACATAGCACCGTATGCTGTGTGCCACATATTATACGCTCATTTGTGTGAAGACAAATTAATATTCTTGGTTATGGTCAAATGATGGCTTTCTTGGTTCTTTCTCAGGAGACTGGCTTTTTCTTAAAACAATACAGTCGTGTGTTGCAAATGCAGTGCAGATGCCGGCTGCTCGGAAAATTACCAGCGCCTAGATTTCCCGGCAGAATGCTGTCACCTAGACTTCCTAATCTACTTGATGGCTGACACACCCTCCAAAAACAAACACACTGATCACGGAAGGAAACTTTTGCCTGTTCTTTTCATAAAATTATAGCATTGCTAGGGTAGTCTTAAGGCAGCATGATTATTTTCAAAAAGGACATTCTAGTTAAAATGGAACAGGCTCGCTGATGAATATGTATAATTTGGGATTCTATTTCACATTTTCGTATGGATGAAAAACACTGATATACAATTATTCTGCAGCTTGAGTTACTGTGCATCAGAAAGAGCCAAACCAAAATACAATATGGCCAAACACTAATATTGCCAACGGCATTCCAAGGCTGTCTATATATTCTAAGACAAAACAGAAATACATTAAGAATGCAACAGTTTGTGGAGCTACCCGCAATCAATCTTACAAAGCAATGATTGTAACAGCTTTCCACCAGCACTGCCGTTTCCGATGCAAACGTCCCCACTGGCCTCACATGGAGCGGAGATAACCTTCACACTGTCACGGAAACACAGCGTGCTGGAGATGCCTCGCCTCACGGGCGAAAACGAATCTGCCGAAATCAATTCTTTTTCTCTTTTCCCCCCCACTCAAGCACTTTGACGTGACAAAACAGCACCTCTCGGAGAACAGAAACAAGAAGTGACAGAAGTCTTTTCAGGATATCGGACAGGCTTTCACTGTCTACTTATTTAGCTTAATCGTTGATCTCTTTGATTGTAAGTGATTACAAAATGATGACATTTAAACCCGCATTAATATAACGACAATATTACAGCTACAATGATAGTATTATTTCTACTGGAGATGGTACATCTAGTTTTAAGCAACGTTTTGAGGAACAGGTTGTTAAACAACCTACAGCATCCTTCACAGTTGAATTCTCATGGTTCTCAAGGTTGGTATGGTATTCTTCAGCAATGTGTACTGTATAATTTGACATATGTTTAAATGTTATGACATATACTCCATAAAATGTTATTAAATTCATTTTATTATTACATTATTGACATTTAGCAGATGCTCTTATCCAGAGCAACTTGCATGGATTGCAATTTTATACATTTACACAGCTGGATTATAATTCTGGGTTAAGTACCTTGCCAAAGGGTAGGCTGTAACAGCAGTGCCCCAGCAGAGATTCAAACCAGCACAATTCCAGACATAGGCCCTTGCTCCTTACCACTGTGCCATGCTGTAGCACATCCGAGGTCAATCATAATTTGACTGACAGCAATTGTGGGTGCGTGTGTGTGTCGAATATATGCCATATCACCAAAGACAACACTGACAATACTTGCAGTCATACAGACAATGAAATGGTCTCAGTTAATACAGTCATGCTATGCATATGCTATCACACTGAACACACAAGATTGATCTGAGATGAATGAATTATCATGAAATACTGAATTATTCTGACCAAATATCACACTGATGGAACCCTGACCACACTGCATCAGTAATCTGAATATCACAGGAATAATTCATTTTAAACACTGTTTTTTAAAGACCTCCAACTACTCAAGTTTTGATCAAATCCATTTCCAATTCCAGTTAAACATGAAGGTGTGTGGTGATCCAAAGCAGTGTACTTTCAAAAAGCCAGGGGCTTCAGATTCCTTCCCCAGATGCAGTAATCTTTTTTTTATCTTTCAGTAAAAAATCTGTCACTCAGGGGGATACAAGTGTGAGATAAATTGCAACAGAAGCTTTCAGAACAACTTAATCCAAAGATCCCCTCTTTCATCCAGCTGAGAAAACAGGATTGTTGCTTGAAAGAGCAAATGGCCTTTATTCTTTTATCTTCTCCCTTAATAAATGCTCTTCTGTGAGTAAACAATACTATATATGAATCTTGGAATAAAAAAACAACAACATTAAAGTTAAATATGTCCTCCAATTAGCATATTGGTAAAACTAGCCTTCAGTTAGATAGAGGCTACTGCACTGCTTGCAGCCTTCGGTAAGAAGTAATACATGTCCACATGCCAACATAAAATACACTATATATGGTGTATATTTTAAATTCATTCTCAATTTGTCAGTTTTTACTGAATACATTACAAAATGAATCAATTTGTAACACATTTATCTGGGCAGTATTACATATATATTTTGTAATATATGCGTACGTGTGTGTGTGTGTGTGTGTGTGTGTGGGTGGGTGTGATCCATTTAGAGGTGTGTAGTGAATCACAGACATATTGAGACAATCTTATTTTTCAATATGCTCTTCTAAGTATATGGACTTAGACTTCATACAACTGGGTCAAAACTGATAACTGATTCATTAAATATTTCATGTGCTGTAGAGTTGTATGTAGAAAACATACATTTCTTCAGTGCGGGAATTTACTTTAACGAGCCCATTCTGCAGGCCACACTGACCTGGTTGCTTTTCCCTCGCCTGAGTACTGAGCCAGCCCAACTGCTCACCCATGGCTGCTTGCTGAGGGCCACTGGGTAAAGTGCACAGACGGTTTGATTGAAACCGCACCTCTGCCCCGCCGCATGGGCTTAACAATGACAGAACGACGCTGTAATTCGTGGAACGGCTCCATCTCATCGGTCAACCCCGGGTGGCCGGGAAGGTCGACCCGGACGACCGCGGCTCGCAGCCGCCGTGATGCGCTTGTGCCAAGTGCTTACGTCGTCCGGCCTCCGCCTTCCGTGGAGTGAAGGCGGTTTAGCGTCACACTCTCTCCATGTCACACATCCTTCCCCTTTGATTAAGCGAGAGTGAAATGCATGTTGGGGAAAGCAGAGAGGTGGAAAAGCTAGGCAGAGTCTGTCTCATTGTTCCTGATTACAGAAACCTGGCCCTGCAGGAAGCATTCATCTTTATTATCAAACAGGACGCCCGTGTTGCGGAAGCTGACAGACTGAGAGCCGGGATCCTCTCCATCACACAGCACCGACAGCCTAACGGCAAAAAAACCTCCCTTGCTGCGCCAGTATCTAAGGCTGTTTTTCAGCTGTTTTTTCTCCCCCATTTCGCATACCATCGTTAAAACAAAACAAGCTTTCTTCTCGGTTCGGTGTAGCTTTACCACCACACCTTAGATTAATCCACTTCTGTATTCACAAGCCTCTTCCCTCGAGCCGATACACACACACACGCACACACACACACATTTCAGAAAAGAAATGGGGAAAATATATATATATATATATATACCCCATTTCTTTCTGAATTTTAACATACATCATATCAATTATGCCCTTTTTACAGTAAATATTTGCGGGCCACATGGACCCAATTCTGTCTGTTCACATTACGCACCTCCCAGTGATTACTTTTTACTCTGAAAATTTGGTTTTTGAATATGTTAAATCGCATGGTGTCAACGGTAAAACACAGCAAAGCGTGGGCGAGGGCTTTTAAATAAATGAATAAAAAATCGGATACAAATTACAGGTTGTCACTCTCGCTTCCAACAACAAGTGTTATGATGACCCTCATGTATAATTCATGAAATATAAGTGAGCTGGGGAGGGAGGATGGCAAAGTTCTTACGTTAATGTTGTAAGAAAGAGGTGTGCTGTTACTTTGGAATCAGTTCATGTCAGTGTATTCACCCAAGCGTGTTCACATTTTCTGTCATGAAGTTAAGAGGAAAACAAGACATGGTACAGAAGAAGGAAAAACAACACAATTCCTCCCCTCCCCCCAATAAGATTACTCCCTTCGTAGTAACAGGACACAACACAAGAGGCTGGACGTGGTGCTTTCCATGTTCATTTGCAAGGTATTGCATAAAATGTGTGCTATTGCCAAACTGGGTGGGCAAATGCAACAGATTGCTTGCACGCAAAAATTAAGGCAAAATGAATTCATGATATTGACATAGAAATATGCATACAACCATCTTATATCATAATTTCCATTCTTCCACCTTTATATACACTCATGTGAGTAAGAATGGAGGCACGTGTGTACGCAAGCATGTATGCGCACACACACCAGAACGCACACGCTGTAAGCCAGAGCATGTGTCAGTGAGCGGATCAGTGAGTGGATACGGCTCTGTGCGCCCCCCCCCCGAGGCTCACCTGAAGGTCATCTGAAACACCTGTCCCAGGTTGACCTGCTGGGTCTTGTTGTTGTACCCGTGCAGCATCTCTCCGAAGAGGGTGTCGTTGAAGCGGGCGTCGTGACGCTGGCACTTGGGGCCCTCACATCCGTCTGCCTGCAGGACGCAGGAGCGCCCGTCTGGGGCTAGCTTGTACTCCTGCACACACCTGCGCAGGTGAGGGGCGACACCATGAGGGCAACAGTCATACCTGTACTCTCACCTGTTTCACTCAGTAAAGTCTCTCATACTTGCAAACACTAAACACGCAGGACTTCCTCGTGAAGAAAGTGTGTGTGCGTGTCTGCACACGTGCGTATGTGTGTGTAAGAGAGACTGAGAGACAGAGACTGAGGGACAGAGGAAGAGAAAGAGAGACAGAGCAATACAAGATACAAGTTACAATACAAATTACCAGATATACTGTATGAATGTTTGTTTTGCTTCTGCAGTTCAACTGCAGTGAATTGAGAAAGAGAAAGAGCAAGAGAAAGAGTGAGAGAGATAGAGAAAGAGAAAGAGAGAGAGAGAGATAGAGAAAGAGAAAGAGAAAGAGGTTTGGATAAACATCTCAATATTCTAAGTCCACACCATGTATATTCTCAGTACATCTATTAGCCCTGTTTGTCTCTCATTTTAATTAAAAGCTTCTGTCCTGTTTGGTTTTCCCACTGCTACACGTTACGTGCTGCTGACTCATTAAAACAAACAGTCTTTCTCCTGTTAAACCTAATTATTTTCTCACATTCTTCTAGAAATAATTGATAGCATTTTCATTGGCAATTCAAACACGGTGCATAATCAGGCAGAGTAAAGGATGCGAGTGATGGAAACAGTAAAAAGCATTTAGCCGAGAAATATCAACCGTTTGAAATCCAGTTACACCAGAAACGTCTTTAACACTTTAACACGTCTTTAGCACTGCTGTCCCCTCTTTGCCTGGCATGTTTGAGTGGGACCGCTTCTGTAATAGGAATTAGCATTATTTTGACCAGCTGGGTGGAAATGTGTCCCAGAGAACTGCTGGATTCAACCTGTGATCATGTGGGCTGGGTTCAATCAGTATCGGTCATTTAACTCATTGAGTCATTTAACTGACTCGTGGTTAACTTCATCTGAGTCATAATTAAAACTGTTACTTTTATTCTTTACAAATGCAGTTTAGCGCGTTCAGCCATGAGGAAAATTAATGAAATGTATTTTGTTTTTGTTAGCAACTTGAACGCTTGCACTTCTTTAAAGCCAAGGGCATAACTTGAGTCAATTCAGGCCTGCATGTGTGTGTGTGTGTGTGTGTGTGTGTGTGTGTGCACATGCGTGCATGCACATGCGTGCATACATACAGTATATGTGTGTTTGGGGACTCTCCCCTTGGGGCTTGCAGTCACGGCAGAAGTCCAAAGAGCCCTCTGTCATCACTGTAACATACATGTAACTGTGATGCTGTATTGCCTCATTCAGAGAACATTTATTCTGCATTCATCTGTGCTCAGAATCCGTTATTGTTATAATTATTATTATTATAACTGAGAGGTTCCTCCCTTTCCAATGCAGCTTCCTGCCTTCGTATTCTTTGTGTAGAAACGGATGCTCCTGTGGTTTCTGCACCGTGACATTTCTTTTAAGTAGTACTGCACTGTTGATCTTAACCCTGCGAGTGTGTCTTTACCTATGGAAGTTAAGTGTTTGACTGCTCTGTTACAGCTGACTGCCAGTCTTTGATCTCCGGCAATTCCTTTCTGAAATAGCTGAGCAACAAGGGGTGATGAGTAATCCCTTTATATACACTTGCATATAAACATGCTTTAAGGGCCAACCTCCACCGTATCCCCAGCATGAGGGAGGCGAGAGGGAGGCGAGAGGGAGGTGACCCAGGATTCTTGGTGTTGAGACGGCCGAGAAGCGCGGTGTAAGGATGCAAGAGAAAGTTTTTCGCACCCTTAGCCGCGTTGGTGGTTTTTTTTCTGCGCTGGCACCTCACTGGCCACCCACATCCTCCTCCCACGGCTCCGCTTAATGACTCCCGCATTAGAGGAGGTCATTTCCTCACAAGACAGAGGTGGGTCTATCAACAGCGTCCCCCCTGCTGTTTTGGGCTGAGGCGTGTTCGGGCCTGCAGTTGGTTGAACTGTCGGACCAGAGGCCGATCCCTGGGCTTGACTCAAGTGCTTACCCACAGGCTTAGAGCGGGCGGTCCCTGCGTTAGACTCAGTTAGCAGCGCACCGACTGCTCGCTGACTGCGTCCGACGCTGCGTTAGGCCCTGTTGGCTGCGCGCTGACTGCGTCCGATGCTGCGTTAGACCCTGTTGGCAGCTCGCTGACTGCGTCCGGCGCTGCGTTAGACTCAGTTTGACAGCGCACTGACTGCGTCCGGTGCTGCGCTCCACTCACCCGCAGAACATGTGCACGTTGCTGGAGGAGGGGTCCTCGGCCAGGGGCAGCAGCTGCTGGAGGCACAGCTGCTCGCACCCCCCGTTGAAGCCGTCCGAGCAGTCCGTGCCCTTCGAGTAGTCATAGCAACCCGAGCCGTCCTTCATCGGCCGCAAGCCGTCGGGACACTGGAGGCGGGGCGAGGGGCAAGGGCAGGGGCAGGGGGGGATGGGGGTGGTGTAGAAAAGTGATGGGAAGAGAGAAAGAAAAAGAGAGAGAGAGAGAGAGAAGTGGATCAAGATCTGCATGTTGACTGGACAGCTCCATGTTCTACAGCAGGAAGAGGAGGAGGAGAAAGGGCAGAGAAGTACAGGCAAGTTGAGAACTCAAGTCCCACCCAACCAAAAGACATTACAGGACTGTATCCTCATTCGCTACAAACAGCAGATCTGCCTGGTTCCAGTCCACCAGGGACGTGTCCCAAGGTAACTGCTGATTCACTGTTGCCACAGTAACCAGAAGCTTTACCGTGGCATTGGACCACACATTCAGGAGTGAAGTTTGTCAAAGTTTCTAGAGGGTTCAGTTTTTCTCACTCCATGTAAGTACAAGTCAAAAACAAAATGGACAAAAAGAATCCTTGAGGTTATTTTAGCAGCATATTCATGAGGCTGTTACCGAAAGGCAGTTTGACTGACAGAACTAAAAATGACCTAAAATGTGTTTAGCAGATGGTTTCTGCTTTTACCAGAGAGAGCAATTCATGTAGAACATCTACTGTGTGTGTTTGCTGGTGTTTGGTGTGTGCCTCTGTGTGTTTGAGTGCTCCAGTGAAAGTGTTTGTCTGTTGGCCTGTTCCTCTTAAATATTTGTGTGTTTGTCTGTGCGTATGCAAATGTGTGTGAGGTTTGCGATTCAAAAATGTGAATTTGTATCTGCCCAAAGAGTCAGTGTTTTTCTGTGTGCACATGTGTGCATGGTGTGTTGCGCGTGTGTGTGCGTGCGTGCGTGCGTGCGTGTGTGTGCATGCGCGCGCGCGTGTGTGTGTGTGCATGAGCACGTCTGAATTTTGCACTTCAGAAAAACGTCCATCAAGGACTTCCATGCCTCATTGAGTCCCCGCATGCCGTCTTGTTGTTTTGTAGCTGTTGTTGTTGTTGTTGTTTTTTGTTCTGGGCCTGGAGGGTTCTGTTGGATTCCGGGCCATGAGACCCTCAGCAGTGCTGCCTGCAGGGGACACCGGTCATGTACCAGTGATGCCCAAACACCATGCAATACCATACAGCTGGGTAATCTCAGAGCACTCCCACTCAGACAACATCAGGGGTACCAGCCCTGGCCCCCAAAACACCCCGTGTTCCTTGGTTTCTGTTCCAGCAAAACTCCCCTGGTGTCATCCACTGAAGAGCTTAATTAGCCGTATACATCCATGCCTATGCATTTCTCACAAAAAACGCCGCCATATGATACCGCTTCAGAAATGGGCACGAATACAAGCTTCAGATGGGAGCCTTCAACTAGTGAGAAAAAAAAAATTCTCAAACTGAGTAAATGACTGGGCTAATTAAGTAATTAAGAGCTGCTTTTGCCAAAATACACCCAGCCCTGCAGGAGAGGAGTTTGACATGCCCGCGCTACATAATTACATATTCATAATTCATTAATTGTTTCTGCATTTCAAATGGCAAGCTTTTTCATCTACACACATCAAACAGCTTTACTGAGAAAAGGGAAACTCTAAACTGCTACCAAAGCAAGCCACCTGTGTGTGTGTGCGCGTACCTAATATTACTGTACTTGTTAACATTGCAGGCAGGCTCTTCTCCAAACGGAGGAAACAGTCGGCCTCATAAGGCTGGATTACAGCCTAAAACAGAGATGACTGATATAAACGCCCAGCTCACAGCAATGTGTTGAATCCATCGAGCTTTATCTGACGATAACCGCGCTGTTCATGGGGAGCTAATAACCGTAACTCCATGGCTCAGATTATATTTTTATTCCTCCTATGGTTAAGCGGACTAAGGGGAGTTCGGAGCGTGCGGGAAACCAGCTTCAGCTCGGCTGCCTTCAGCACAGACTCACCGTGATTCCACCAATAAGAGCTTCTCCCTGAAGGATTTACATGCCGAGACACACAGTGCGCGCTGTTCCTCTCACACGGGAGGCCCTCTCAATGACAGGAGCACTCGAAGTGGTGACAAAAAGCCGCGTGGGACGGGGGGGAGGAGGGGGGTCAGCGGATCATTCACCGGCGCGGGAGTGAGAAGCGCTATTAGGCGGCGATATCGATCAGGCGGCCAAGGCGATGGAGATTATGTCGATGAGGAGATTAAGGGAACAAATAGAACAGGCCGAGGCAATTACGCGGCCCCAGAGAGGGGCCAACAGGGGGGAGAGGCCCGGCGGCCCTCCATTAAAAAAAAACGCTACGTAGTTATCTATCAGAGCTTCATGGAAAGGGAATCGCCAATTACCATCCGCCGGGGCCGCCTCCTCCCCCACGCCGCCCCCGCCCGCCTGCCTCGGGTCCACCGTCACTGGAAGTCACCGGCTTTCTAATCGCCATTCAGCCCAGGGCTTTAATCAAAAGCTACTGAATTAAACTTGAGAGGGTCCCTTTCCAGAGGGCAGGCAATACGCACGTGAGCGCTGTGTAAATAAATAAAAAAAACGCATTCCCATACCTATTGCTTTAATTACAGCACGTCCTTGCAGAGGAGAAACAAAAACTCACAATGATGGTTTAATGGCCTCTCTTAACAACAATCTACACTATCTGCCCTTTGTTATTTAGGAGGCACATCGGGTCCTTCTGCGAGAAGATAAAACACCAGGGAAAGCTTTTACTTGGATGAACCAAGCACTGATAAATCAGCCAGATAATGGCCACTGATATAATGCACGGTTTGTATGTCCAACTGAACACTTTCCCTGAAATTCAGTTTCAAATCTTTATGTTTAAAGAATGAATCCACCTGTAAGCCCCAGGCTCAGGTGCCAAAAACTTCAATGCACCACAGAAAACCACCTTATTTATTGTTTCCTTTAGTTTCGTTTAATGCATCACTCCACCTAAAAGCTTCAGGTGAATATCGGTTTAAGGATTCCATTAAAATGAACTGTGTCCATGACAAAACAACAAAACAAACCAAACAAAAAACAGCTGACAGGCGAATTCTGAGTTAAACTGAAGCTGTTTTTTGTTTCTCTGTTTTGTGTGAGCTGGACACAGGAGACACTGCTGATAAAGACCTGGAGCTTCCGCCATACTGAAGCCCCACGGTATCCTGCAGGGGGAGGGTGGGAGCGAGGAAAAAGCAGGCTTTGAAGGTCACGCCAAAACCACCTTTTTAAAGCACTGTCACCTCACATTGCTGTTACTACAGCACTGTGGTGTTGGGAGGGGCGTCGAGGGAGCGGAGTGGGGTGCCCTCGTCTTTTCGGCTGCTGACAGACGGTTCAACTGCTTCCCCACAGACCGGAAGGCTTTCGGGACCCTGGCCAGCAGAAGAGCTGCCGGTATGCAGGACCGGAAATCGGCTCTGGTACGGCTTGCTGCCTTTGGCAGGCCTTGTGTACAGGCACTGTACCTCATTGATTGAGACTAATATGGACACAGTCATCGAGTGTTCAGCGGCTCCAAAAACACCGCTGGACCACCGCCGGCCTCATCCTCACTGCGGGACGACCTCCCTGAGTAAGTCCAGATTGGGCTGTTTTGTTTGTTCTCTACTTTGTTGGTTTACTCCTTTTGACTGATTTTGATTTGGCTCACTCCATCAGGAGAAGTAACACAGCCATTGGCCAATTTACCTTCATTTTGTGTCTTTGCTCTCATCCAATCAGCAGTCAGCACACTGGAAACTCCCCACTCCTCTGGCATGTAGCAGATATTGTTGTCAAGGGCGAAGTACAGTGAATTATGCTCTCAGTATATGGAAAACAAGTACACAGAACACATTTTCCATGTGCGAAATATCTCCCTTTAATATTATTCATCTATCTACATTCATGTTGTATAAACATATAAATCATTGCCACTATTTGGGATGTAATCTGCGCTTACTTTGCAAAGCGCAATAACGTGTTTGCATCAATGCAATATCGCACAGCGAGCCACAGCAATCGCCCCAATCATCCCCAACTTCCACTCCCGGTTCAACAGCAATAAAATACTCTGGGTTTCCGCGGGAACAAATGGCTTACCTTGAAGCCCGGGACATGGGGCAGATGCAGGGGAGGGGAGGGGATTAGCGGGATTAAAATGTGATCCTTTCACTTCTGTTCTGCCTCCTCCTTTCTGCTCTCCTCCTCCGCCGAATTTCACGGGGCGCTGGCGGCAGTGTTTCTGTGCCCCCCCGCCCCCCCCCCACCTCCGCTGCTGCCGCTCCGTGGCGGTGGGAATTGGTATTCCGCGCACACCGCGGCGGCCCCATCATCACACCGGCGCGGCCTCCGTATCTCTCGCGCATCAACAGCAATTGCGACAGAGAATTTACGGCGGGTGCCGTGTGAAATTCGGGAGAGCGCTGCAATTTAAAAAGGAGAAGGGCGGGTGGGGGCTGGGGAGGGGGGCGTGAATTCTGTGTTATTTTCACTCCAGCCTCCTATCTCCTCCTGGATGATCTAACAGGAAGGTGTAAAAATGTTGGGGTTTACAGAGAACAGCAGTGCCCCCCTCCCTTTCTCCCTCCCCCACCTGCATTCATTACCTGCTCAGGCCCTGGGGGCCATTTCCTCCTAAAATAAACCCTCCATCACAACCTCAGTCATGCATTCCACGAGTCTCACCGGGACATCACGCCCAAGGTGGCACCCACATGCAAACACCAGAGGCAGATCTATAGGGCTGCTCAAGGAGTTCATGTCAATAAAAGCCTGAAAAAGTCTGAAGTCATTCAAAAGTGTTAATGAGCTTTGGAATTCATGCAAATGAGCTTTAGAAAGAAAAGACAGAAGGCATATCTGGCCCTTGTGGATGCACTGTGAAGCCAGATAAGGGAGATAATAGAACAGGGCATGCCTAGAAAACTGTAACCCTACATCATACTAATGAGTGTTTATGTCAATGCACTTCATTTTAATTGAAATATAAAGGCATACATTTCTTTCGAAACTCAGTATATCCAGTATATGGATTTGGCAATGCCTAAATGGGGAAAAAAACAGTGCAAGCGGGGAAAAGACGTATGGTCTTTATGCGTGTAGTCTTTAGGGATGAGGCACATTGTGGTTTTGTTAATTCTGGCCCTGAGAATGGTTTCAGATCCAAAACACAACCATGTACGCACATACAGGTATCCACATACAGGTTCCAACACATGCATGCATGTACACACACACATACAGCAATAAATACAAACGGATTCGCTCACATGCGAGTCAACACCGGCACCCATCCATGAACATACAGTACATGCTAGATGATTATACAATTTGGAAATCTTCCCACAAATCTTCATATTTGTGTAGATGCAGGTAATACCTACAAAAATAAAACAAAATTAACTGCCTCCTGCTACGAATGTCACTCACAAAAGAAAAAAAAAATAATAGAAAAATGAAACTAATTACAGAAACCAATCCGCACTGGTGAAGTTAACAAAGCCATGTTCTCCAAACTGCTCAGAGCCAAACAGAAGCAGGTGAATTAGACCACTGTGGTTTACTCTCACCCGGGCTCTCTTTGCTCCACAATGCTGCTGTAGCAGAATTTATGAGAGGAAAGTTTGTCACAAAGACTGTTGCCTTCCAAGCGGCACGAGCGTTTCCCCTCAGAGACAACAGGTAAAGTGCGAGCAGGACTGCTCCCACGGCTAAACAACTCTCCTTCCTTCAGTTTTAAATGGTGGTGTGATCGCAATGACGAACAAATTATGAAAATGTATTCAAAACAAACTGCAAGGCATTAAAATATATGGAAATTACCGATTCTGCTTGGGAGAGCGCTCTCCTCTCCAGAGCAAGGCAATCGGAAGCACACACTGATATGCCACTGTGGTCTCTTGAGGGGAAGGCATCTGGGTAATATTTTTTTCTCAGAGTTATGCTAAACAGATGCAGTATAAATTTGCTCCTCAGTAAAAAAAACAAATGATTTAGCATCTTATTTCCAAAACTGAGCATGCATTCCTAACAAGCTGTTATAGTACTGACTAAACTGCTAACAAAGAAAAAATACAGCAAAAGATGAGCATCTAACAGATTTTGCATTTTGGAGTTGGATTTGAATTTGAATTTGAAAATTCAAACCTGAGGCTGCCTTTATGATATCACAAAGCTCAACTGTTCTCCCCACTGAGACTGTGAGTCAGTCATGCCATTGTTGACCCAGACTATAACACTGTAATCCCCTCCAGACAGAAATATATACCTGGACAAGACCCTCACACCTGTAGGGGCTGTCTGTGCAGCGTTGAGGTGTCAGAAGCTCACGATCACATGAAGTGTGGTAGATACCTTCTTGTTGAATCGTAAATACAAATTACATCATCACAACTATCAAAATTTATATGCACACACTGCATACTGAACACCCCCGTCCAGAGCGCACATTTATATACGTTATACATTTATACAGATAATTCAATTCAAGTAAGGCAGGCAACTCAAGGGTGAAATGGCTCAAATGGGAACCAAACTGACAACCTTCTGGTAACAGCCCTCATTCCTTACCCGGTTTACCAAACGGCTGTTCCAAAGGATCATGAACTACACAGGAGTAAAGGGTATGGTAAAAAAAACTATATCCTCTCTAGCTGAGCTTGAATAACACACCGTGAATTTACTGAATTGTAAACTGCCCAAGGTGCAGAACTCAGTCACACATTCTTCACGTCTGGGTCACACTGTCTCTGCCTCTTTGTGGTATTTCTGGGCAGGTGATTCTGTCCAATTTACGACTTCGGCACCTCCAGTGTCTCTCAGGGCTAATTTGCACTTTTTGAAATACCAAATTTGCCTTCGATGTGCCAAAACCCTGAGCTATCTGAGCGCTGGCCAAAAGAGACAGGCTGTATGTTGTGTGGGGGAAAAAAATGCAAAAGTATTTATACTGAAAAGTGTTGCGGTATCTGTGCAATACAGGGTAAAACAAAACAAAGGAAAACACACAAGAAAGATGAAATTCAGCTAAATCATTGAATTCTTCTTCACATTCTGGAATGGGAATGTTCCTGCAATTATGCTTAATTGTCTTCCCAGACAGCCAGACAAAAGAACCGCTCAAGGTTCTTCAAGCCACATAGTGAGGTACTTCAGAGTAGCATGCAGTGAATGTTGAAGATAGCTCTCAGTAGAAAAACTATGACAAAATCAATTCACTTCAATTAAAATAACAATGCGTTTTAAATGAAAAGATCAGATGAAGGTAGATACAAATTGCATAAACATTTTATTATGGACGCATAAAATGACGCAAAACATTACATAAACATTTTATGATAAACGCATAAAATGATGCGGTGACGTTAGTTGATACAACCGGCAGTAAACTCTCAGCAATGTGGGCCTACTTTGACATAAAACATTAAAACGCCAACGTTTTAGAATTGATAGCACTATTTAACTAAACATAAACGTTCGGGCTATGCGGTTTTTATGGGTAATCGCGAAATCACTCACCTGCGAATCTGAATTCTGAAAATAAACACAAATACGGGGCGGAACGGATTCATCTGCATACATTAAATTCGATCACAGGACTACCCCCCGCGGGACGGGGGAAATTGGAATCTCGGCTGGGGACCCGGTCGTGCCGCATCTGGGAGTGATGGCTCACGCCGTGTTTGCGTTTCTGCAAAGGGGGGGGGGGGGGTGCTCGTCAAAGAGCGGTGCGATAGAGTCACGGAAAGTGCGACGCGGACCGCGGCTTTAACCTGCGGGACCCCGCGGCGCGGACTGACGCTTTATCGCCGGTACAGACGCGCGTTTAATCACGCGCACACAGCCGGGGGTTTCTGAGGAGCAATTTTGGAATATAAATCAAAGCCGGGCGGCTGTTTTCCGGGTGAGAAAGCAGCCGCGACGGAGGGTCTGAAAGCCGGAGAAGCGGGGCTCCGGCCCTCTGCTACAGACCGGCGGCAGGAACAGGATGAGACGACGGACAATTCCACCTGACTGCACTCACGCCATGACCTGACTGAATGTCAATGAGATGTGTGATACGCCGGTCTGTTTCCGAGGTCCAGCGATGTGAAATAAAGTTGCAGAGGTCTGAATCGTATCAGACACCGAGGGGGTGAAAACAGAGGTTCGAACAGAAAACTTTAATAGGATCGCCTGCTGGTCCACACACGCTCGCTCAGGGACTCCTCGCGGAATCAGTTTGTACCAGACAATCTTATTAGCCCTGCTTCATTTATATTGCACACTATGCGCACTTCTCAGAAGGCCTGAAAATAAATATCTAATTTAAGCTCGGAAAATTCTGGACATGCGCTCTGTTTCATCAGCCAACGTGTGGGTTCTCACTAGCCTGGTACAGAACGTCCACGAGAATGTCTGAGTACTTAAAATGACAACAGACACGGGGTGATTCATTGACTGTGTCTCTAGCACACATGTGCAAGCATGCATGTGTGCTCACACGTGCACACGCACACACACGTACATTAAAACATATGAAGGCACACACACTCGTATACATTCACAAATATGCACATGCTTGTAAAAACTTGCACGTACGCACAGCACCTGATACAAGAGGTGCCATAAATTGGCCACGGAACAGCGGATATTTCTCCTGTAAAGCACAGAAACACTCCAGACGTCAGGCATTATTCAGGGGCGCATTTTACAGTGCGGTTAAATCATTTTGCAAAAAAGGGGAAAATGCACAGCCCGTAGTGCACACCCTCCAGCTGCAACAATACATCAAGTCTGCAGTTTAAGGGGAAAACGCAGACAGTCGTATAATTCCGAGCTTCCCCTTTTGTGGTCGTGTCAGCATTGGTGAGGCCAGCACAGAGGTGCAGTCCTTTCAGCATGCATTTGGCTGCTTGTGCTTTGTCTAGTTGCCAGTATGCCACCAAAATTAGAGTGAGAACTACTTCTGAGCGCGTGAACTCACTTCCTACATCAGCGTTTCCCAAACCTCTCCTGGAGGACCCCTAGCTGTGTTGGAGCAGGGAGAGATCTAAAACATGCAGGACAATGGGTCCTCCAGGAAAGGTTTCGCTGGCCTACATCACGAGGAGCTGAGTTCACGGTGACCTCTGCAAAAACCGACTCATTTCTTGTCAGTAATGAGTAACAATCTGAAATGTTTCTTCTCCCCTTACTATAACTGTTATTATTAGTACCAAGTAATAACACACTCTATTTGTATATCACTAGCTAGATCATATTTGAAAATGCAAGAGAGGCTGTTCACCAATTGCATTTAACAGAAGCAGAACACTACGCGCTTATAACCTTGTAAAACGGATCTTGTAAAAGGGGTTCTGGTCTGTAACTCTTTTGGAGCAGGGGGTGGGGGGAGGGGGTGTTGGGATTCTAGTGTGAGAGCAGAAAGGGTTAATCCTCCACTTTGGCCACTTCTAAATTGACCTGCTGCTTCCCAACTCCTGGGAGATCCTTCAGGGCCAGCAGTGTCCTCGTGCACAGGGACAAAGCACAGCTGAGGCTGAGCTGCGTGGTGCCTTCATTAGGCCTGTCCTGACACAGCCTGCAGTGCTTTTGGAAAGAGACCCACACGGACGCAGTGCATTCTGGGACTCCACGAATCTGCCATTCTGAAGCCGGGGACGGCTGGAAGCTCATTGCTCCAGCCTCCGCAGGAGGGCTTCTTTGGTGTCAGCCCAGTACTGAGAAATTTTTGGCTTTTTTTGGGGAGGAGTGGGGGGGTTCTTTTTTTGTTTTGTTTGGTTTCACCCTGTTAAAAAGAATAAAATTGGTGCTGGCAAGTATTCATTCCTGCATGTGTATCTTGCCCAAAGACCATCTGGCACAGTGGCCACACCAAACATGCTGCCAAACCGCCACTCACACTTTTTCCACTCTTCTTTCTTGTTGCTTTGCATTCAGTAGTTTAATCCCCTTATTGCTGGAGATATAAGACTAAAGATATATCAATGTAAAGTCCATATGGCACATGTTAATAAAAAAGCAAATAATATGCAGGGACACATAATACATGGATTGAAGAGCCAAGTCATATAAATTAATAAGCATTTTTTTTCTGGTCAAACACAAAGTGCAGCAGCATGCGGCTCTTCAGACAGGCTGGCAGATCCCGGACTCTCCTCACCACAGCCAGACCGGACTGCTCCCTGACTGGATCCGGGCTTTACGGGTCTGTGTGTCATCTGTGTGGTGCTCAGAACTTTCATGAATGTTCACAGGCTATTTCCAGAGAGGAAGAAGTTATGACGGAGGCACAGACTGTGAAGAGGTTCGCAAGTGTCCTCACTCATTCCGCCATTCTCAGAAAGATCATACAGAAGCCAAAAATAGATTGAGGAAAGATTGTGGGCATCAATTAGAGAAAGGAGAAAAACTGGAGATCATGCAGGGAAAGGTGAAAAACATTTCGAGACAAACCTGCCAATTATAATAATAAAAAATCTAATATTAATGAAATAAGAAAGAGGGAGGAAAGTGATTTGTTAGGTGTGTATCTTTCTAAGAGGAAAAAAAACACTGTTTGGTGTGTGTCTTTCTCAGTGGAAAAAACGTTGTTTGGTGTGTGTCTTTCTAAGTGGAAAAAACGTTGACCGAATGAGTTTTCTAATGAGCCATATAAAACACAGCAGGGGGGACACAAATGCAGAGAGGGGCATTCATGTGGTGACCCCACCCCTGTGACTGTGTGTGTGTGTGTGACAGCATCATCTCCACTGCACCTTTCACCTGCTTATCACTGTTCTGTACATCAGTGCAGCTGGAAGAGGATGAAGAAAAGGAGGAGTGTGATGAAGAGGGTCCAAGCTTCCTTTGTGGAATCCGCTTTACACCAATCACAGCAGCCAGGCAGTGACAAGGGGGTTGCAGGCATCAAATCTGATTGCAAACACTTCAAATATGAACTAGGCCTGAGGCTCCACATTACATTTATTGAGTCGGTTTACTTTATTATTTTTACCGTCCCCTGATAATGGATTTCACTCTTTTCATGACCGCATGCACTGTGCGTCCCACATTCCAGGTCTGTGATCTGGCTGCTAATTATCATTTGCGCACAGAGATGTTGCTTGCCAAGGTAAACGGGCACTCCGCATTGCAGTGATTTCACTCGTATTGATTTTAATTTGCAAGGTGACAGCCCTTACAGACATCGTAATCATGCAACAATGCTTGGCCTCCATGACCGTTGGAAATAAAAACGTAGATCTGCAATAATTGGACACATTTGTTTTAGGACTGTCAACTCAAAAGACTGGGATGGACTGGATTAAAAAAGCACATCACTGCCGTCATTTAAAAACACTCTCAGAAGTCAAGGGCGCATTAGCCTATATGCTCCTGAAGTTCGCTATTGTGACTCTTACAAAGGAATAGAAATGTAATTAATCAATCAAAGTGGTAGAGATACAAGCAGTTAACAATGTTAAAGGTGTCAAATGAACAGGGCTTATTATTTCTGAGATGCTTTCCTTCGCCTCTTGACTTGGTGGTGTTATGATAAAATTTATGTGTGACGTTAACAACCCCCCCGCCACAATCCCCCAGCAGTTCAGGCATGACGCTTAAACAGATTTACCTTGGGCTACCCCCTTTCCCTCTCTTCTCATAGAGTAATATCCTGTAAGAGCTTTGAGTGGGAGGTCAAGTGTACACTTAACAGGATTGATGCTTTTTAGGCCTGAAAAAGTCTGTAGCTGATTGTCTTAAAACAGAGCTCAGAATCCCACAAATCTCTCCCCTTTGCATGCCTTTGAGAACAAAACGGCGGGAGTCTAAAATAAACCCGAGTCTCAAAATGAATGAAAAATTGTTTTGCAAAATAAAACAAAAACAAAGGAAAAAAAAATCAAAACTTGACAACTCCAGACGTAGATGCAACACTCTTCAGACTGCAGCAACTTAATGTGGCTATTTGATACAGCCAACACTGTTTATGTACTGATTTCACACGTAATGCTTACACATATATGGAGATGCTTCCTTTTCTGGAATACCAGCATTTTAAAAAAATTTTAAATAAAAATGACAGTATAAAAGAAATCAAACATGTAAAGCAAAAGGACTGAATAATGAGCTCAGATATGACCCTAATATACAGAGGTCCAACCATGCAATTACAATTTTTATGCAGACGAAAACAGAGGTTGTTTCAAAAAGCATTTATGTTTTACTCTCTCTTGAAAGGAGCTTAAGAGATAAAAGCATGGAAGGATTTTCAAGAGGAGGCGGAAAATTTGCCCGTGGTGTTCGGCCTCCGATGCCGGTAATGTCCCGGCCAGACGCACACGAGATGAAAGGTCTCGAGACAGACTGCGCGAGCACGTCCGAGCGAGAAACAGATTCGGGGCGAGACGCGGTTATTACTCCCCTCATATTCTTCTCATGTGGCGGTCCGGTTTAACTTCTAACGCCGTATCTCAAAGGGGCATTTACAATGCTAATGGCGCATTCACAAACTCCAAATGACGGCTGAGAATATAGTTAGCTTCAGAGAAATTCTGCCCCCGTTCACTGTGTAAAACTCACGGCGAGTTCCTATTTTAGACTCTGCAAAATGGTCAGCTTGCCTGTTTTTCTCTCATGCCCCCCCATCACGTTGCGGAAAGGAGACTGATAAATCCAGATAACGTCACGATTCAATGTCAAACTTCAAGGTAAGAAGACATGAAAAAAATACCGTCTGCTTCTGAGAGGATTATCGAGCATGAGACAGCTCTCTCAGGGTTCATCTTTCCTGACTTGTTTAATTTACACACTTTTTATGGCTTGTTGCAATCTGAAAGAAAATTAAAACAACAACAACTTGTTACCAAACCTTGTAAACACGGAAGACAATAACTGTGTCAGTCTTAAAGTAAATACACACACACACACACACACACACACACACACACACACACACACACACAGACACACACAAACGAATGGGTGTCAGAATATCACCCATTCTACATAACATCTATGGTGCTTTGCCCTTTTTTCGCTAACATGCGACTCTTTCTCTCTTTAAAACAACAGGTTTTGAATGATGCTTCACAGGGGCTTTAGTGGAAATCTCCACATCTCTCCACACACTTCTCTCTTATTGTTGTCCTTGAGCAAACAGGCTCCAAGACCTTAATCTTATCCCTGTGACATTTTCCCCAAAAGTAAATCAAACTTTTTTCTAGCTCAGACTCGGGAAGGAGTTAGTGTGTTTTCTCCATTGAGGGAAAAGGTCTGGTGGAAAAGGTAAGAGATTTACTTTATTACAGACTGACCCCAGGTCTGTGTTTCCAGAAATATCCCTTCTACCTCCTTCCATATTTTCTTACATCCCCTGCGTATCACAGCAAAAAAGATTCAAGCCTGCAGGATAAGACTCGGAAAAGAATGAAAACTTCAGCTAAAGTTAAAATTGTGATACAAGTCAAACTAAGTGAGAACAAAAAACAAGCTTTTCAGGAAGAAGCAAACTGCAAGAAAACACATTTTACCCTTCCGCTTGAAACATCAGTTACACCAGACAAAATATGAGTATACTTAAATAGGATGATAGAATACATTTTGACTGAACAATATGAAAAAAACTCCTAGATGAAATGTATTGCATAGTAAGCATGCATTATTTTGATTGTCTGTTCTGCAATATATTCACCACACTCCACACACTCGATGAAAATGGCAATACTTGAACTTTGCAGGTGTATGCACTATATTTTGATGTATTACATTTTATACAGCTGGATATTTACTGAGGCAATTGTAGGTTAAGTACCTTGCCCAAGGGTACAGCAGCAGTGTCCCAGCGGGGATCGAACCGGCAACCTTTCGGTTACGAGTCCTGCTCCTTAACCACTATGCTACACTGCCGCATATGTATTACATTTTCCAACAAGTGTGGTGGTCAACAGAAATCTCTCAAATGTTGCTGAGGCTGTTTATTGGCTGCAGGGTAAAATGCACAGAAAATCTTATTTTACCTAACTGGCAGTAAAAAATATCAAGTTTGTTGGACCGGAGAATTTTTATTATTATTATTTGTGCTTGTGAGATTTCACCATTTTGCCCCTGAATATTTGGATCGATTCAGAAGTATTGATAAAATGTTGCTACTCTGTGGCCATATAAAACATAATCCTAAATATTCACCTCCCATTTATCACACAATAATATAAATGCTTTGACAGTCCCCAAAGCCAAATTACCATATAATTGATTGATTCTCTGTGAGTGCACTGTAAAATCTAGGGACAAAAAAAAAGTTCTCAGCAAGCCTGAGAGCTAGTGAACGATTATTTCATTCAGTTCAGTTTTATTTCTTCTTTTATTACTCTATGAATGGCATGAAAAACAGAGACATCAACAGAATAACTGACAGTGATGATCAAGTCCAAGAATAGCTGAGACTGGGACAGTATGAAGTTTTTAAAGGCTTTTCCCAACTTCCACCCTCATATTGGCATATGCTTATTATTTATATTTTATGGGCACTCCCTTATGGGTGATCAAAGAGAGGAAGACGGAGAGGACGGCAAATTATATGACAACCCCGAAATCCCATACGAATCGGCATGAGAGTCAGTCATGCATTTGCTCCTCATTCAATACGTGCCGATTTATATTCACTCCCCTGTGCCTCATTTGTTCCTGAACAATCAATGTTAAAGCTGAGAGGGAGAGGAGGTGATCGAAAAACAGCATCTGTCCCTCGCTCTAACAGATGAACCCAATCACAGTCAGTCCCGTCACAGCGCGGCCCCACCCACAACTGATGAACCTGTCTGTCAAAGACTGAGACAACAGGCACTTAAGTTTAATTGGTTTGAAAGTCAAGCCCTCCCAAACTCCCGCTCAGCCTCTCGACTGTTGGGGCAATTTACATCCCTCTGCTATCGGACAAATAAAACCCACTGGTACAGTAACTCTGTGGTGCTGTGCAGGCTCAGACTGGATCAGGCTAGAGTAATTATGCCAATGCAGGTCTTTAAATTTACCTGTGCTCTAACAGCCAAAATGGATTCGATCCAGTTAATTGGATCTGCTTCTTAATTCCTATCTATTTTTTCTCTCTCTTTTTTCTGCAGATCTATCCATTTCTCTGAGCAGCTGATAAATTGGGAAGCCTTCAGATGAGAGAATACTTGTTCACGGACCAGCCATGCGTGGCGTTAACATCCCGGGGCACTGACACGGGGGTGCAGAGCAAGACGAATCCCGAGGTGATGGGCTGGCAAAAGAGATTACCAAAGGAGCAATCAAAACGATACCAGCGCATTTTCATCCTTTCAAATTTCCTCTTTTTCCTTTGATATACCAAGGCAACAAGCTGGCTGCACAGCGGAAATAGACGCTATCTTTCATTCACACTTCCTAGGATTATTTATGCAACTGGCGAAGAGCGGTGAACTGGTTACGGAAGTGGCCTCATCACCAGAAGGTCACCAGTTTGATTCCCAAGTAGGTCAAACTGTTTATGAATTACATTACATTACAATATCCTTATTTAGTACATGCTCTTACGCAGAGCAGCTTGTGTAGATTACATGAACATTGTTGTTATTTGTTATCCATTTATACAGCTGGATATGTACTGAGGCAATTCTGGGTTAGGCACCTTGCCCAAGAGTACAGCAGCAGTGCCCCAGCTGAGAAACAGACCAGCAACCTTTCGGTTACCAGCCCTGCTCCTTACCATCATGCCACACTGTGACCACGCATTGTGTTAGCATTGAAGCATTGTACAGATCCTTGGTTTAGCAAATTCTGAAATGAGTAAGTGGACAATGAGTAAAAATGAAAGCTTACTCTGAATAAGTGTTGCTGACAATAAATTATAACTATCTGTAGAGCCCAGACAACATACCAGTGTCAAATATATGCTCACATGGGGATAATCATTCACTTATAGTTTGGCAAACCTTAGCTAGCAGACAACACTATTTTTGGCTGTGGAAAAATGCCATGAAAAACTCATTTTCAGCATGCGCTCTGAAACTCATTTACCCAGGCTCAGCAGTGATTTATAAGGGTATCTATCCTAAAAGGGTACTGTGGTGTTACCATGGAGAGGAGTCTTAGCTTCCTCCTTACACCTGCTCTTCGTAAGACCTAGCATTTACACCCAGCTGTGACAGAGAGAGGGGCTCGCAGCCAGCAGCTTCACACAGGTGCAAACATTACGCTGGAGCTTTGTCTTCGGCTCCGCTCTGACTCACACACATCGGGAACTACGGCGTGCATCCACCTGCTCCAGCCATCTCCAGAGATGCAGAGCCTGTCATGGGGCCTTTCTGTGACCCTCCCACAGCACAAAACCTTAATCTAACCATCCCAGACCTGACCATACTGTGGCCTTCCTAAAACATGGAAACCTATGCTGACCACACCCTGGCAAAGCTGCACCCTGAGCTTACCACAGCCATGGCAAAGTAAATAATTGGAAAACATTTTACTTAGACCATAACTCCACCAACTTCAAACCTGGGATTAGTGTGGTCCTTCTAGGCCAACCTAGTCTTTCTCCTAAGACTCAGACACCTATGCTGACCGTACCATGACCAATGACAACTCGACAATATAGCTAGCCTGATGCACAAAACATAATGCTCAAGAACCTGACTTGACCACAGCCTGACCATGTGGCATTATAGCTCTCGTAAAGCACTGGAATCTATGCTGACCATACCACGGCCACAGTGCATCTCAACCCAGAAAACCCAACCCTTTTTTTGTTAATTAATGATTTGCTGTCTGCTTATGAAGAACCAAAGAAATAAAATCAAACTATCTGTACCATACTGAATTGGTATGGCATCAGATTCTTCTGCATCGCATCGTATCACGTTGAATCGCATTGTGTTGAATCAAATCGTGTCGAATTGCACTGCATCACAATAGGGGTGAATCATATCGTATCGCATTAGTAGTTGCTTCATATGTATCTTCAATGTATCGGATCGTTGGCATTGCATCGAGATGTGTATTGCATCGGCCTCAGTGATTGAGATGCACATCCCTAATGAGGAATAGAGTGGGCAAGCCCCGCCCCATCAATCCTGCCTCTGAAAAACTCAATTTCCCAGCAGCCCCCAGTAAAAAAAGAAAAGGTCCTACAGTACCATGCAGCCTGTGGAGTCCACCCTCCGGTCCGACACACACTTGAAGTTCTTCCGGCAGCCACCGTTGTCCTTGGAGCAGTCTCGTACCGGACCAAAGGAAGACAGCAGGTCATCCACAGTCTCGAAGTACGTCGACATGATGGCTTCCTCCCTTTGGGCAGCAAAAAAAAGGCACAGAGGCACACATGAGAAACATTACCACACAAAGGAACATGAAACACACCTACAGGTGCCTCGTCCATTTTGAGGGATTATTTGTCAGCATATCAAATTCACAGATTCAAGAACATTTCAACATGTGTCAAATATTTTGATATCCACATTTGTTTCTGAACATAAACTGTGAGCTATACACAAGAGCCACCTTTAGATATAGAATTCAATGCACACAATACATTGTAAAAGTACATACATTCTCATTTGTATTACATAATAATATATGTACACAATTTCACAGAAGATAGTCGTAAGAAGGAATACATATAACTATACTATGATGTATAAATGTATAAATATATCATTTACACTGTATGTGCACGTGCACGCGCACACACACACACACACACAAATATAACCACATACTGGTATAAAGTGGAATAAAAGGCTTTTTCATAAGGGTCTACAAGTGGAGATCATGACTTGCAGGTTATATGAAGTGCAGCTGGATGTCTGGCTCTAAACTGACTGCTAAAAGCATAAAAATAGTGTAAGCAGTCTTTTATTTCTTATTTCTAGTGCTGAACCTCTTCACTTTACTTCACTGTAGCTAAACTCTCCTCTTTAGGGGCTGAAGCCCACTGCCATGTTTTATAATCCAGTTGTTAATGTTCCCTCCTCACAAACTTTTACTGTGGTAAATTATGAAGGAGCAGGAGGCCGCCATGTGAGACTGTAAAACTCTGGCACATTCATATCGGTTTGGACCACGGACGGGTGCGTTTCATGATACAATTTAGGCCCGAGTGAGAGGCCACATAGACTGGGAAACAACTATATAGGCAGCAGGGCCCCGGCCTCTGTGACTGTTACTGCTTCTCAAAACAGTGAGAGGGAGAGAGAGAGAGAGAGAGAGAGAGGCGGGGGAGAGGGAGAGAGAGACAGAGAGAAAGGGGGGAGAGAGAGAGTGAGAGAGGGAGGGAGGGAGAGAGGGAGAGAGGGGAATAAAGAGAAAGATGCTGAGAGAGACAGAGAGGCAGAAACAAAGAAGGATTGAAAGGCAGTGCTAGATAAGAAAGGGATAAAGAGAGGGTGAGCTAAAAATATAAAGAGAGAGAAAGGAATATAGAAAGAGAGAAAGGCTGAGAAAAATGGAGAGAGGGAGAGAGAGAGACACAGACTGAGAAGAAGATGGAGGGGAAGGCAGAGAGAAGAGGGGAGAGAGAGAGGGAAAGAGGAAAATAAGGAGAGAGGGAGAGAGAGAGAGAGAGAATGATGGAGAGAGAGAGAAAGTGAGATGGAGTGAGAGGCGAAGAGATAGAGGGAGCGAGAGAGATGAATGTAACACTTCGGAGAAGGCAAACAAGCCGCCGATCAGTGAGTGAGATACAGACGCGGCACGCGTGCCGGCTCAGGTGCGAATGGGAATGCAGAATGAGGCTCTCCTGTTTGCCGTGAATAATCACGAAAGGGCCTCAGGAAAGGAGGAGCGGCACTCCGGGGGCCGCGGCGCTTCCAGCGATGCTATCGAGTGACACCGATCCCTCCGATCGCACAGATAGCCCGGGCAAACAGAAGAAAGAGCAACGAGACACAGAGGGAAAGAGGAAGGAGACGGAGAGAGAGTGAGAGACGAGGAAGCTGGCTCTACGTATGGGGGGGGCGGGGGAAGGGGTCGCTTGTGCGACAGAGGGAGGAACAGGTGGGATTCGGCATCCATGACAGCGGCGAGGGGCCTACTGACAGTGGCTTCTGTTCGCCTGATCAAAAGGCTCAGAGCGTAATTGAACATGATTTCCCATGGTAAGGAGGCTGGCACCATGCGCGGGGACTGCCTCCTCAGATTAAGGGCCTGCCTGTGACAGGGATCTTTATGCAGGTGACCACAGACATTTTGCAGGAAATTAACAAGTAATTAAACCCGCACTGGCACACGATGAAGCCGTGCCCAGGCTTGGGCCAAATGTACCCACACAAGCAGGTCTTCTGGGCCCCTGCCTGGACACCAGCTCATCTGTGCCTCAGTCCCTCCTCTGCCTGCTCATCTGCCAGTCCACCCGATGCTCCCAAAGCAGAACCAATAAACCAGTGAAGTCACTTTGCAGTTAGGTGTCATGATGGTTAACATAATAAAACATAAATCACAGTTGATTAACGTACAAAACACACAAAACGATTAATAACTGCGGAATGAAAGGGAGATCAAAACTATAGCAAATTCGTAGTTTCACAGACCATGGATGTCACACTAAACAGCATAATTACATAGCTTACGGAAAAACAGGACATTCTATTAGGTCCTGCTAACTGCATCTGCACCACCTATATTAGCTTGATAAACAAAAGGAATACCTTATTTTTAAAACCTATGGATTAAAAGTGACTACAAATGCTGTAAGATATAATCGATAATATACTTATGAGTGTACATATTTTTGTTAAGGTGTATGATGGAATTAATAAAGACAATGTCCAAGGAAAGTGCCAAAGTTCTTCTGCCAATAATCAGAAGAGCCACCACTATTTTTTCACCCACGACCCAAGCGCAAGATAAGTTAAGATGGTGACCGTATTTAGCCTCCATGAAAATGAGCAAAAAAGGGGTACCATTTTTCATTCAGACGCTCTGAATACTTTGCACAAATGGCAAAAACTGATGAAGATTGTTCTCTTTGTCCATCTTAACACCTTGTAATCTCTTACTAAAGTACTTTGCTTCTCAACTTTTAAGATGGACACAAAAAAATGCCTTTATTAAAGAAGAAAAACGCACAATGGAATTTCATTTATATGATAAATCCAGCAGACAGACCCAGTCTTGGAATACTAAAGCAGTTAATATCTGCAATTTAGGGGATGGCGGCGGCTGTCTAAAGCTTATTCATCATTCTAAAAAGAGAGCTCAGCCCTGCTTCAGTGTAGCGTTCTTCGCAGAGAGAGTTTAGGGTTTTAATCTTGAACTACAGTAAAAAACAGTCTTTAACAACTTAAATTCCTTATATAAATTGCCATGAACTTAGAGGGGACTTCTATGCCCAATCATTCGTTTTTCGCAAAGGGTTGTTCTGCGTAAATGATTGCTTTCACAACAGATTAGTTATTTGTGGGAAATTTGCTACAGATTTTATTTGACCCTTGTCTCCGCATACCCACAAACTGCAAACATTTCTTATTCGATTTCCTGCTGAACACAGAAAATCCCTTTTTTTTGAGTCATAATGGAAATTATTGACTGAACCTCTCTGCTGTATTTGGTGTAGACACACAGATACACACACACACACACACATGCACACGCACACACACAAACATACACAAACAGACACACACCAAATTCATTGGAGGGTGTATAATTCATCCTCTTTAGTGACTGTAACTGAACCAAACCTCTGCCTGCAGGTGATGATTATATAACGTAATTGCCAGGACCTTAATGGACCCCCCTGCGGGGGGACCGCAACTAAACTGCCCCTCTTCCTGCAGGGTAGTCAGAGCAGTAGATAGATGACTTCTTGCAAAACACAGGATGTCAGCTCAGGAGCTCAGGAGAGTGGCTATCTTTTATGGAGTGCTTGAATTCTTAATGGCTCCTATCTGAGCTGCCCTAGGGCAACTGCTGGACCAGGAAGGGGGTTACCACGGGAGATGGGGGTCAGAGGTCAGAGCGCCCGCCCAAGACACGCTGCTGCCCTTGCCATCCTCACCTTGGCCTGGCGGTACGCTGCCAGATTGAAAGCGCCGGGAAACCGGAGATAAGGGAGAGCGGCCGCTATCTGCGCAGTGAACCGGAACCCAGAAGAGCCTCTCCATTTCAGCCGACCTTATTCAAGGGTGAACACCTCTGTCCCCGGAGGGCTGTCCTCCCTTTTGTTTTTATTAATATTCACATTCAGACACAGAAGGGCCTCTTTGGTTTGAGGTTACCTTACGGAACATTGTTATGCATCTTATTTTTTTTCCTTAATAATCACTGTGCTCTTCTGTCGTCACATGACCTCCTTCTGCTTCAGCAAAACAAATCCATGTATATCATTTAAAAAAGATAAGGTCCCTGGGTGAGGCGGGGTGGTCAGATTGGTGCAATTACAGCGTATCGGTGGATTCACGGAGGTGATTCATTTCAAGAAAACGTCGTGTGGGCATCGGCCCCCGAGCCGGGCTGATGATCGAGAGCGTTTTGGGGCTAATTGACGAGTCCGCTCCGATGGGCCCGTCTTGTCAGCGCCAGTGATTGAGGGCTCGGAACGCCGCAGCTCCCTCTACATTAACTTTTATTGCTAATAAAAACAGAGACGTCTGCCGGCCCTGTCACAGCAAGCTGTTACCGGGGTACACAAGGGAGAGAAGACAATAAAAAACGGGGCTTGCGTCTTTCATTTGACAACTTTGTTATATTAAAGGGCTGTATTAACAAGGTGACTCTTAAGTGCCTATGCTTAGGGCATACTGGAGGGAGATAAGGCATGAAGAAAAGGAACTGAGACACATTTTGGCCCTCTGCAAGGAAAGGGGGGAGCCAATTTTCTTTAGGTCTTAAATCTCTCAGTGTGGGGTTTGTTTGAGGGTCTTTTGCATTGGGTCTTTTGGTACTTCAGGCCTTGAGTTATTTTGAGAACAGGTGATTTTCAGTGAAAATCTGGACTTCTGCCACACACTTATGTAAACCTGGCTGATGCTGCTAGCTTCTTTACCTAAAATATGTATGTGTGAGTGTGTGTGTTGTATGTGTGTGTGTATAAATGTGTGTGTGGTTGTGTGTATGTGTGTGTGCGCACAATCCCTTCCTCGGGCTGCAAGCCAAAGACAACCCTGATAGATGTCTTCTACGGGAACAATCTCTACAAGGTCTTGGTGTGGGTCTCCTTTTCTACCTTGGAAGGAGTGGGCTCCTTGTTGTCTCTGTATCCCTCTAACCTGCAAAGCAGGTATCAACCTAAATATTCCAGGTCTCAATGGACAGGCCGACTGGGTTTTGTGCTCTGCAGTAAAAGAAATGAATCAGTTTCTATCTAAGAAAAAAACATCTTTTACTGTGTATACAATGCAATCTCAGAGGAGTGTCAGCATCACAATAGTTGTTGCCGTAGTAACCAATGAGAGTGCTGTGACAATCTGAGTCCATTCTGCCATTGGGCTGTTCCTTCCCAAGGCCTGCAGCTCCATAATGGCCACTCAATAACTGTGGTTTGTGTGTTTGGTGTCTGAACAGCCCTTAGATGCATCCAAGCAATGATTATGATGGTGGGGTATAAAAACTCCAGACACAATTCACTGTGCTTCACTGTAATGCATCATATTGCTCAAGAATTTCTAAGAGGTTTTACGTGGGTGGGGGATAATAAGCTTCCTGAATGTTGAACTGAAAACGAAAAATTTTTTTTTTGAATCTGATGACCCAAGAAACATCAATCTAATGTGTATTTCAATGTTGCCAATACTGCAATGTGCTTATCTGTGTAATCTGACTGAAGACATCTTGATCCTCATTCATAATTACATTACCACACTTCAGCATAAGACTGTGCAGGCACACACCGCCCACATTTACACACACACACACACACATACACATACACACATGCACATACACACATACACGCATACACACGCGCACAAATACACTCTCTGAGAGACTGAAACATGCAAGGACAAATGTGTATGTGCATTCATACATGTGCACATGCACATGATCTCACAGATACAAGCGTGCAGGGAAAAAAATGCACAAGTGGATTCATTATGTGCACACACTCAATGATTACTTGTCAAACAGGGTCTTTTGACTACGGAGGACACTATGCTCCACGTTCTTTGTGCATGATGATGACATGTTAGTGATTCAAGGACCCATCACTGAGCTTCGAGTCAGTGACTACATGCAATGCTTATCATATTAGATCACCATAGGTATTTAAAGAAGTAAAAGCATTACTTCTTTAAATGACATATGCGTTATTCAAAAATTGTTGAAACTTGTCTGACAAATCCAACATTTTTAATTGGCACAACAAGGTGTGATGACAGGAAATTAAATAAAACTGAGATGTATGCAGCGATGAAAGGGATTTCATCAGCAGCTAAACTCTCTGCTCTCTGCCTCAAGTAGGAATGCTTTATATTCATTAAAACTGTGTGTGGGGAAAAGACAGACTGAATAAAAATGAATAAATAAGGTGAAAAGAAAGCAAAGAGGATGTGAGTCCATCTTCCCCACTCTCCATTCATTTTATCCATTGTAGGTTCATATGATGTGGGTGTTGGAGGAGAGTTCTTTCCTTAACTGGACTCAGAGTCACTAGAACATTTATATAGGTTATATGACATATAACTGCCTGCTAGCTGTCTAAATTTGCCACCACCTATGTGGATTCATGAGTGATGCATGAAAACATATCCCCAAACTCATCACAGATTGATAGGAGACTAACATAAAGGGCTTAGCAATGATCCTGGCCATCTAACCAGTTAAATAACTGTATGCAAATGTCAACGATTGATGATACAACACTGGTAACAACTCTCAGGTAACAACGGCAGAGAGAAAGAGGATCAAAGGAAGTGTATCATTTTATAGAAACAGCCACAGGTGGCCAGAGAAGAGCACAATTGCTGGAGTTCTGTTTCCGTGGAGATGCTCACGATTAATTTGAGAATACACAATATGATCTTTTGTTTACTTTATGAATCTGCTCATGTTGTGCTCTTTTCGAATGGCAATTCACAGTGACACAGAGTCACACACATCAGATCAGAGTAGTTCCTCTCTCTCCACCGACGCAAGACCAGATCAGGAGTCAGATACAGAAACTATTATCATGGTGATGTCCTTTCATAAATTACTTTAACAACATGCTGAGCAGAAATGCAGGCCTAAATTTGTTACCATCTTATTTTTGATGGCAGCTGCCGGAAAACCTCCACGGGCTACACATTTAGGCGAGGCCAAACAATGCCATCTGTTTTTCAACGAGGTTTATCATTGTAAGAGGCTCTTCAGCCTACACCCAATCGTGGCCTCCGCTTATGTTCTTCTTGCAGCTCTACAGAGCTGGCAGGAAGGGGGAATTTAATGGCGTTTCCCGTCCTGCAGGGCGTAGTTCCGCCCTCTCTGTGTGTCTGCGGCTGTCACTGTGGGCGCTTCCCACTTGACTGGCGGCCTGGGAGAGACTGCTCTGGCCCCTCTGCACCAGCTCCAGGATGAGGAAGCAGGACTCCTGGGGGCACCGGCGTTTATTCCAGAGCGGGTTCTTTTGAGCTGAGCCCACAGGAGACGCTTCGCACTGTGCACGCAAGGGGGCCGAGCAAACAGTTCCGGAACACGAGGAAGACCGCTGTTCCATGGGGGTGGTCAAAGCTAAGTGCGACAGCAACTCCAGAGTGTGTGTGTGTGTGTGTTTGTGGGCTTGCTAACAAAGAACAGTACTTATCTCTGTGGCATTTTCCACTTTAATCTGATACCTTCATGTGGCGCTGCACAAAGCAGCACATTGATGCCTGTTAGTTTCTCACCTAGCCTAAATCACAGCGGACCAAAAGGAAAACCTGTCAGCCTGAGCAGCAATATAGCAGCTAAGGGTTACGTTGCTCTGGCGATAACAAGTAGGAGTCATGTTGCCATGGTGTTGAAGTGGTGGGGGAAATAGCACTTAAAAAGTTACTTTTATTCATGAGGGTGTCAATAAGCCACGCAGATCTGGATACCTACTGCCCTTGGCAATATAAAGCTAATGCCATCTCACCCACACCCAGCATTAACCCAATCATAACAATGTGAAAGTTGGGTTGTGAATCACGGTAAAGGCAGAAAATGCCTAAATGACTGTTACTCTATGGTGCAACTCATTTTAAGTGGGTGTGTTGGTAAATGCTCTTCAACTCGGTGTGTACCCTACAGTGGCTTTGTACAATTATTTCATTACAAAATGCATTTCACGGTACTTGTAGTGCACAGCTTACCACACTGTGTGGTGTAATCCCAACATATGCCATCGTCTCTTATATTTGATAGACCCTCGCTCCACACTGCTCCCTATTACTGTAAGTTCTCTTAAAGCAATAATGAAACAGCACCAAATAAAATCAACATAAAAACACCCTCTTTCTGCAGCACGATAAAACTCCATTTCCCTTCCACAGGTACACACCCCACTCACTCAGAAACAAAACTCCATTTCCCTTGCACAGGTACACACCCTACTAATGCAGAAACAAAACTCCATTTCCCTTGCACAGGTACACACCCTACTAATGCAGAAACAGAACTCTTCTTCCCTTCCACAGGTATACCCAGGCTAGACTCAAGCATCATTGCTTCAAGCAGTGCAAATAAGCTGTTTTGTCTGTTTTGTGATAGCACTTTGGAACTACTAAAAGGTATGACTCGAGTGAGGTCTCTACCTTCCTCTTCGCCTGCCCTCTGTCGCATGCTTCAAAATGCGCCGCCAGAGATGTCTCCCTGCTCCGCCGTTCTGCAACGGAGCAGAACCGCGTGTGACAACGCGTGACCCTCTGTTTGCTAATGCCTCGTCACAGCCCGTCAAAGACACGGCCACGCATGGCGGCTCGGGTTCAAGCGCCGTCTAGCATTACGCATTAATTGCAATTTAGACAGAAATGAAATTCAGAGAGAATACACAAAGTCACGTCCCTGCTGCTTTACAAGCAATATAAATAAGATCCCACCAAAAACAAACACACATATATACACATTTTCTGAATAAATGCTCAACATGTATGGAAATAATACATGCTAGATTACATTACTAACTGGCATTCAGCAGACACTCTTATCCAAAGCGACTTACATTAGTTACAGTATTTTTACAATGTTATACACTTACATAGCTGGATATTTACTGAGGCAAGTGTGGGATAATTACCTTGCCCAAGGGTACAACAGCAGTGCCCCAGTGGAGAATCAAACCGGCAACCTTTTGGTCAGGAGCCCTGCTCCTTAACCACTATGCTACACTGTCTTCCAACTCAATAAGAAGAAACGAAAACAGCAAAATCATATCTGCATAATAGCAGCTATAAATCGGTGACATTATATTACCATATGTTCTTCAACAGCATCATCTTATGAAAGTCTAAAAAACAAACCAGTGATTTGATACTAACCCCTGGATTCAATTAAAACTGCCAAGCCGTCTTAAGCAAAGAAGCTATTCATTGAAAACAAAACAAAAATAAACCTTCTGGGATTGGTCCTGCACCAAGCAATAGAAGGACCTTTTTTCCCTTACGGTGGCTTGGTAGTTACTTGTTGAATCCAGGGATTATTATATTTTAATATGGAGCTTTTCCTTTTGGCACTGAATAGCACTTTCAGATGACATGATGGTTTTGACTGAAAGCAGGTGAAATTCACATTTCCATTTACAATTCCAACAAGTGTCAGGACATGATAAGGGAGAATGTGATTGATGTTGCCTTTTAAAAGACCATCATCCTACTTCAGACTGTGGATAGGGCAAAGCTGAGGGGAAAATGCTCTTTGTGAGTGACCATCTTTCACCATTTCCTGACCCTCCCTCCTCTCCTGTGAGGAATATTTTACCACCCTGAGAAAGACAGTCAATTCCATTCACAAATTCACAAAAAAACATATTCTGGTTTAAATTTTCATTTCTTAGGCAGCCATGTTTGCATGGACATTTCAAAGAGAAACTGAGTAAACAAGAAAAGGTCGTTCTGAAGGAGATTTTTTAAAAAGGAAACTATCAGATATGAATAATGTGACTTACAACAAGTCAACAAGCCCATCAAAAATGATAACCGGGGAGAATTAAATATTCGGCTGTGAAAGAAACATTATTTTAACATGCTCAAGGCACTAAATTGGACACACTGATTGCTTGCCTTTATTTACCAAATCAACATTCATGACTGTTTACTCTGAAATACTGTCAGTCAGGGAGAAACAACAGAGAAAAATTCATTTAAAGAAAACAAGTGAAATTTGAGATCGGTCACAGTTTATTTTCAGCCTGTTTAAACAGTTTGGAAACCTTTTATAAGTATGTGAGCATGTATTTATTATGCATGACACATTTACAAAATTGTACCAATTGTTTGTATCTTATAACAAGGTGATTAAGTAAATACCACACATTAGCTGACAGAAACAAACCCTCAATATAAACCTATTTTATCTTCTCACTATCTGTTTGTAACCTATTGAAAAGAAAATGTCATGAGCCATGCTTAATGAACAGGTAATAACACATTTATTAACTGCATTTTAACAGTACAACTACACCCATGAAATAAAATATGAACCAACATCGTACTTCATTGTGAACACAGTAGGTTATACTGCTCAGAGGAGATGAGGGAGAAATTATATTTAATTAAAAATGCAGAATGCAATGCATGCCTTTTTAATGCCAGAGCCTTTAAATAATACAGCATATGGCATATCCCATTTGTCACATGGCAAATCTATACTTACCAGCAGTAGAATAAAGATGCAAACCTTCTGCCTTAATTACTGAGAACCGGAGGTAGAGCTCACACCTTGTGCATGGTGAATTAAAGCTTTTCAGGGAAATTAGAAATTAGATTTTTTGACTACTTTTTGGGTAGATTTGTAAGAGAGTTAATTATCGTATCTGACAGGCAATATGCTACAGTAGCTAAAAAGGTTGTCAGACTCGCTCTGGGGAAGAGGTGGAATGCTAGGCATAGACTATGACCAAATCTACAGTTTGATTTGTCATATAGCCACAAACACCCTCAAACCCGTTCACCACTCAGCTCAGGAACAGAGGCATATGAGTTCTGCTTTCTTTGGCAGCAGAGGCCAATGTTTACAGGAAACTCCCAATGAATAAAATTATAACTTGCTAAACAACAGTATTACACTTTCTGGTATCTGAATTCATGTCGTATTTAGCACCACAGTAAACTTATGCCAACACCCCTTGATTTGCAAAATGATTAATTTTGTTTTCTTTTTCACACCTTAAAGAGAATGAAGCACACGTCTTCCAATCATGCACACAATATTACACGGTACTGCAGAGATATTATGAGTTAGCATCACGAGCCCAGAACAAGTACATTCACGGTATTGTCCAAGTACAATTAGTAATGACGTATTTACGAGGCGGGACTGTGTTTCTGTTTAATTTAAGCATGTTATGCCTGAAGTCTCATGACTCCATTCTGCTCAAGTAAGGCCCTCCTGGTTTGCGGGATTTGAAATCTTTGTTTTTGGCACAGGCTCAAGCTAGCCTCTAGTCAAGCGGCTCTGGACGCAGAACACATTTCCTCCCTCAGTTAACTTTATTGAGTGGCACTTCAAGATGCCTCCAATGCTTCTTCAGAGAGATTCAATGCACTGTGAGTGTTTCTGCTGTTCTTAATGCTACCTCTCACAAATAGTCAAAAAACGAACCAAAAAAAAAAAAAAAACAGTGCCAGGTGTCCGGGGACAACTCCTGTCCTGCCAGACTCTGTGTAAGGCGTCTCGACAGCGCAGGGGTGACCTATTAAACTGCCCGGCTAAAATCACTTTCCCGCTATCTGACTCACCGCCTGCCTCCCATGGTGACGCGCTTGATGTACTGCTCGCAATTTGTGCTTGTGCCCATTTATGGAAGCAGGCGCGTGCCCCTGCTTTTAATGATCACCGTTTTGTCAGCGAAAGGGCACCACCTTCACAGAACAAAACGACAACAGCGAGATGACAAGAAGTGAATCCGCGGCAGGGCCGTTCCGCACAAACGCCTTTCGGTTTCGGTGAAACATTAACGGGTGCTGCAAGAGGCAAATCGCATCGGGCTACAATCGCTCATCCCCCGTGACCGAGAACGCTTGAATCCGGCCGCAAATCCTGCTTCGGCAGGCGAGATCCTGTAAATTACGCAGAGCTCTGTGGAGCTGGCTGAGGAGGGGGCTCCCCCACGTGACACACAGGTGCTGGTGATGAAACTGTACCGCAGGTGTAGTGGAATCTGAGCTCAGGCACAGTTAGTCACCTACGCATGGATCTGCTTTTAATAGCTGCCACCATATGAATGAAAACACATTCACACATATGTGTGCACGGAAGCTGGTAGAAAGTGGTAGAAAGAGATAAATGAAGACTTACTTGCAGACAGGCAAGGTAAGCTACTGTATCCTTAGGTAAATTCCAGGCTGAATGAATGTAAGCATCTATTTTTGTTAAAATGAAAAGTAGGCAATACTTTTGACCTTTTTAAATGATTACCCACACAAGGTACATTCCATCCGCTGAAGTACTGTATTGCTACAGAATTTTATCCATCACTATAGCACTTTCAAGTCCGGCACACAAAGAAATGATGCTGGACATTTTATGAAGCCGTATGGCAACACTCTCAGCAAAAACAATTTTAAATTCTGTTCCTGCAAATCCCTGCAAAAAAACCCTACCTTGACCCTACCTAACTTGCTTAAACAACAGAGCTTGCCTGATGAAAAATAAAATAAAATTAAGATCTGAACATGCTTTTATGATTATGACAGATGGCAAAGATTTAGTGCAAGCCATCAAGCCTTAGCTAACCAGACAACACAGGGCCAAAGATGTCATGAACCCAGGAAAAGGTGGTGAAGAGAGCTCTGGAAAACAGTAGAAGAGGACACAAACAGTGGAACAGAAACACAATCACAATCAAAGAAAAGGAAATGGTAAGAAATGGAAGTGTCTATCAGTTCGCTGCTGTGTCCATAGACTGTTAGGTAGCCACAGAAATTGGTATCAGTGGGTCCTGGCAGGCTATGGAGAGAATGGGTAGATCTGGGCATGCTCAGAATGGCTGGCAGACCATACACTCTTGTACACTCTTGCACTGTGTCTCGCACAATCATCACAATCACAAGCAAAGGTAACAGATTTGTGCGTGTGTATTTTATAGAAGTGATCCACTCAGTATTTCTGCATCTGAGTGAGGTATAGTGACAAAAAGTGGATTATATTGTGAAACGAATGTAAGAATTCTGCATGCTAAACCACCAACTGTATGTAAGTTTTCGTTTTTTTGTTAACACATTCATCTGGCCTAACACATTCAATGGGTATTGCCATTAGTCTTAAACACACCACAGTCTGCAATGCAAAGACTCTGATGGTAAGTGAACCGAACATCGATGTTGTCTGTGTGGTACCAAAAGCCAAAAGTGGAGACTGCTTTGTTTGACTGAGGATCCTGAAATCATTTCCAGCGAGCGTGGTGGCAGAAAACATCACCTGGCTGTAACTGTTGAGCATGTCTAATGGCAGAGGGTAGGACAACACGTTACGCTCTACCAACAAACCAGGAAAATACGAATTGCTCCCCTTGCTTTGACATTTTTCCATTAGTCCTGTTCTTAATCTTCTCCTGTGACTGATGTGTTTGCCATCACTTTGTGACCATCATTGAAATGTGAAAGGAGGAGGAGAATACAAAGGTGATGATTTCCATCATATTAGTAAACAAACACCTCTCACGGACCTGATCACATTAAGCACTTCCTCAGTGAGCCACCTGACACATCCGAGGGCTTGCCCGATAAATAGCGTTTCTTTCTTTTCTGGCTTTGATAACTAGAGTACCTTTGAAGGCCCAAACACAAAGTCACAAGGTGAGTTCTGGTCGTTTGTTCATTGTTTGTCATTGAATACAGGCCTTTGCTAAGCTACAGTTCTGATCCTAACAAAAACACCTTTGGGTGTACACAACTCATAAGCACCGCAGAGCCTTTACAATTCTGTAGTAAGCTGTCGGGGCCCAAAGGAACACGGAGGTGTGAGGGTTTGTCTCTCAGAAAGGGAGAAGAAAAGAGGAAGTGAGAGAAAGGAAGAAAGCCAGCGAGGAACGCTTCACGGGAGATTCGATTATGGCACACAAGAGGACACAGAGGAGGTGCAGAGACCTTGGTGCACCACGGGGTCGTGAGTAATCTCTGCTGGGTACACCTCCAGTGTTCAAGACCCTGCCGATTCTCCATACACACGGTGGTCCTGGAGGAGCTAGGGCACATTCTCAAAAGGGAACAAAGTCCTGTATTCAGCCTTAACTGCAGTGCAATTTTTCCTAAAAGTAATCATTATATTTAGACTGCCAATTTTTTTTTTTTTTCCAATCCATAGTGAAGGAAAGATTTTTTCTTGTAGATTTTCACCTTGTCTCACACAATCGTTTTAAAGGTAACACATGGGTGTGTATTTTAGGCATCAACTTCACTATTTATATTTGTCTAAGGAAAAAATTTTAAGCATTTAAGCATAAGTCTTATGATCAAAATGTCTTTGAATGCCTGTTTCCCATGACCTTAAGTAGGTGTGTCCAAATTAGGTGTGTTTTTACTTGTACTGTATGTCTTGAAAATGGGTTTAAGAAGGTACTGATGGTTTGGAAAAGGAATAGAACTGTTAAAAAGTTTTGTTTGTTGTCAATGCATTCATTTACAACTGTATTACTATTTCCATTAGCCTTAAACACACTGTAGTCTGCAGTACAAAGACTGTCGTGATATCTAAACTGAACATCAATGCTGTCCAGCAAAGTATTTTTTTAGTGCCCATATCACTAATAATAATAATAATAATAATAATAATAATATTGATAATAATAATAATATCCAAAAGTGTTAAAGAGCTTACTGTGTATGTACGTGTTAGGGTTACGTGTGTGTGAAGCATGTAGGTATGCATGCATGTGTGTGTGTGTGTGTATGTGTATCTGTGGGTGTATAAAGCATATAGAGAAACAGTACTGTGAAGAATATACTATGCAATGTATGCAAAAAAAAATGTGCCGTGTTTTCTGGTGTAGACAGTGAAAAGGGTGCAGTTGGGGCAGGTAATTAGACCTGAATGGAACACCAGGTCCTTGATAGGAGTGGCGTTGGTGGGCCAGTGTATTAACAAGGACGCAGTGCTACAGGAGGTGAAGTCCATTACAGGACACTGAAAGATAAAGTCCTGTGCTCTTGTGGTCATTAAAGGCCAAAACAGGATTCTGGGTAAGCCTCTAAATTGTCCTATAATTGTCTATATTCCAAAGTGTTGTTACCTGGGGGTAATACATGTCAGTGGTGGAAAAGGACAAAGTACTATGTGTGTGTGTGTTAAGGAGGCAGAGAGGACAAATTGCTAAAAATACTATGAACTGACTGACTGTGCATGAGTTAAAGCCAGGCTTTACCCCTACCTCCCTCCACGCAATCTACACTGTCCTAGAAAGCCCAAAATACAGCCTCATTCATAAAAGTGCTTCCTGTCGCTATATATAGCAGCTCATTTTGCAATGAGCCACCTCCAGCCGCTTTGCTTGTGGGAACCTCTACACACGCACACACACACACACACACACACACGTACAGACACATGCACCCGCGCATGCGCACGCAAAAACACACACCACACACACACACACACACTTCTACAGCAGCACTCATCTCTTCATCCCTGAGGCCCCTGCCCCTCATCTCTGCTCTTGCTACAGCAGCTTTAAAGTTAATAAAAAAGCATTAGTCATGTCCCTGCATCCGAAGTCCTGCTGCGTCTCACAGGCAAGGGGTGGGGGTGAGAGCTGCCAGCGCAGCTTTGCAGCGCGCACCCTCCACCTTCTCCCGCGATTCATTAAAACGGGACCATGTTCTTTCTTTTCTTCTCCCCTCCTTTCACATCTCTGTGCTTCTAAGCGTTCTCCGCAGCCAGCGAACACTCGGCTGTCCGCGAGTGGTTCTTCCTGCCAGAGCCACAACACGGTGACAAATGGCTCTCAAACTCAAAATACGGGAAGGGGCAAGTAAGCCGCAACAAGCAGAAATAAAAGGGTTTCTGTCTGTGAGCTGCATGCACAAGGCTCTCCTTCCAGAGAGCTTCACTTATGAAAGAGAGAAGAAAAATTTCTCCCCGAAAGCGTGCGAGATCGAATGCAAAGGCACAGAACAGACTGTGCTGGATGTCATCCATCACTTAGTGACACCGTGTTGTGACAGCGAGAGACACCGCCAACAAAAAGGTCCTCATATCTGAATGACTTTTCTGAGAGGCACCCAGAGGGCGGTGCAAACAGACGACTTTTAAGAAAATTAATGGAAGATCGCTGGTGATGTCCCCACATCCTCGGGTCTCGGCTCTTTCAATTTACGGAAGAACCATGTGGTTTCTGTGAAGTAAACAGCTAATAGGAGATCAGTGAGTAATGGACTGTGGCAATCATTACTCCAAACTAGACAGAAATGTACAGTTTGTTATGGGGCTATCGGTCATGCTGAGTAAGATTCTGTTCCCTGTGCTATTTATTGCACTGGACGAGGAAAACTGATATGCCTATATGTGCATGTATCTCTGCCTGTTATAGCATGGCTGCAATAGGTGATATCTGTGTTCAGTAATGGCAAGTTACTAATAGGTGGATAATAAATTACTAATAAGTAGATGGTGTGTTACTAATAAGTAGAAGAACAGAATTATCAATATCAAAATAAAGACTATTAGAACTTTTTTTTAAAGAAAGGTCTTGCATTTTGGTTATTATTAGTTAATGTTAGCTACATAGCTAGCTTTAATGTGCAACAAAGGGCATATATTTGTTTTAGGTCTCCTTTTGGCTTAGACAGTATTACATGTACATGTCTTTATTGGCTCTACACTTGGAAGACCAAGTGTTAATACCTGCGTACCTGCCATTCCAATATAAATATCAGGTATGTGGTCTTGCCAAAAGCAGCAGATGTTTGATTCATCTGCATCTAAACAGTGACTCTAATCTGCTTGTTATTAATCTCGCTGGTCTTTTTTTTCCTCCGTGAGGGAGATTAATCACTTTGCCCCGAGACCTGAAACTCACAGAGCCACACTCTGCGCCAGCACTGAACTTTTTATTATTCCCTCTGAAGTTGATTAATGTTGTTTTTGTCCCCCTACTTCTCTCCACAATATGCTCAGATTCATTATGTGTTTTAGATGTGGGCTGCATTAACAAACTCAGGACTCATTACTTTGGAAAAAAAGCATAATAATTCAACGGAGAAAGCTAAATGAATAGGGGGCGGGGTGTGGGGGTGAGGGGGGGGGGGGGGTGGTGGTGTTTTGTCCAGGAGAAAAAGCGATGAAATGATGATTTATTTTACAGCCTTTTTTCTACTAACTGCAGGCCGTAAAACACAGAAGCCTTTGACGCGCTGGGCGTTGATTTGATTAATCCGTTTTGGGCTCGGGGTCCGCCGGAGACGCGAGGGCAGGGCGGGGCTCGCGGAGCGGCACGTCATTCGCCCTGGCCGCGGGCAGGGGGGCGGGCCCATCCATCACCCGCGCCCGCTGTCACGGAGCCCTCTCGGCGGTATTGGCGGCTCCGCGTTTTGATGGAACAGCGGTCTTGGCGCACAGTTCGGGCAGGCGTTTGGAGAGCCATTGATTGGGGGATTTACACAGTGATGTGACAGCCCTGTTTGGTGCAGCTCCATGCCCCCCCCCGATCCGCTCCCCCCATCGCTCGTGGAGATCCAGAAAGCGTGGCCAGGCCTTGCGTCCACCAAGTCAGACCTCCAACAATCAAAGAGTGAGATGCCTCTGCTACACCTTCTCATGACTACCTAATAAGGCACTATGGAAGAGACCAACGACCATATAAATAAAACAAAATAACAACAATAATAGTCATAATGACAACATTATTACTATCAGTCATAGCCGTAGCAACAGTTGCAACAGTAGTACAGTAGTAGCAGTAATAGTAATAGTATTAGCAGTAAGAGGAGTGGCCGTAGTGGGGTGGCAGTGTAGCATAGTGGTTAAGGAGCAGGACTCATAACTGGTTCGATTCCCTGCTGGGGCACTGCTGCTGTACCCCTGGGGAAGGTACTACCCACAATTGCCTCAGTAAATATCCGGCTGTATAAATGGATAAAATTGTAAAAACCTGTAACTGATGTAAGTTGCTCTGGATAAGAACATCTGCTAAAATGCAGATAATGTAATGTAATGTAAATTAGCTGCAGTGGCAGCAGTAGTGGCAGTATTGCAACATCTCCATGAATGGCTTCCCTCCAGTCCCAGGTATATCTCCAGTGAAGGGGCGCCGCCTGCTTAAGACGGTGTGTGGTTGCCAGCTACCACCACTGCAGTGACACAGTGGCCAGCTACACTTGCACACATTGCAGCAGAAGCAGAGCGTTAGTGCGTTCCCCTGTGAAACGCACTGATACACAATGCAGTTCGGCCACAAGGGGGTATTTAGTTATTCTATCCACAGACAGCACTACTATTATTTCATGCTGTATTAATTTTGTTACTTTTATAATCATGAAATTAAGACCAGAAACACAGAACAGAGGATCCAGCAACCCCACAACGCTCGATTGGCGAGGGCACTTAAGGAGTGTGAAATAGGTGAGGCACAATACCTCTTCACTACCACCACTTTTCATTTGTTTTGCTTGATTGAGAATCATTCAATTAATTAGCTGAATCATTCCTACCAGTCGGCAGCTAATTCCTTCTGTCTACATGTCATCTCCTGTGGTAGAGTTCTTTCTCTTTCTGCCACATAAATACTGTGAAATAATGAGACAGTTTAGTAAATTTGATTAAATAATTTCAAATAAAGGCTTTTTAACTTGGAGGTAAAATATCCAGCAATTACACAAGCTTGGAAGGCAAAGCACAAAGGTAGGCAGGGGAACAAACTCCATTCAGAAGATGGGAGCATTTTCCTGAGTGCTTACATTGCACAGACTTGGTCCGGGCATGAAGAATGGCGATCAGATAATCAATGAATGTGTGCAAATGCTGTCCAATTTTCCCATGAGTAAACATTACATTACATGATTGACATTTAGCAAAGGCTCGTACCCAGACCAACTCACATGGAATACAATTTTTACATCTTATCCATTTACGCAGCTGAATATTTGCTGAAGTGATTCTGGGTAAATTATATTACCCAAGGGTTCAGCAGCAGCGCCCCGGTGGGGAATCAAACCATCAAACTTGTGGTTTCAAGTGCTGCTCCTTACCACTATGCCACACTGCTGCCACCAGGAAGCCTCAAGAAATGCATTTTGAAAATGAGTAAAACACTAAATTTCACAGACTATTCAGCATTTTGGCCAAATGAGTGATAATCGAGCGACACAAACAAAAAAAAAAACAAAAAAAAAAGGTGGCTGGCGGCAACAATCGGTGGGAGAGGTGAGATCCGTACCTCACCAGTCTCCAGGTCAGCGGCCGCTGCAGTCGAGCGGCACGTAAGGTAACACAGCTAATCAGGCCAGCGCGTGAAGCCTGTTGTCTGCAGCAGGTATTGATCGAACGTCTCATCAAAGCTTCCGCTGAATCGAGGAAAACGAATGACACGAGACAGAGGGTGCCATTCCTTTCTATTTCTCAAACTCACTCTGCAAGACATCTAAAGGACAGTGACCTACCTAAGTGTTCTACAGGCCTTCAAGAAACGTAAGCTTGTTGCCATGGTAGATATTTCTACCACGTGACACCAGACAATGATACTGATGGACAGTGGGGCTGGCTGCTGATAATTTCGTTGGATCAACATCAGATTGCAGGATGCATATTATATATATACCGCATACAAGTTTGTTAATGCAGCATCAGAATGCAGTTTAAATGCCTGGTTTCTCAAAATAAGCTAAAAGAAATAAACAAATAAGTACATACAATGCCTGCAATGCGTATTCTCACTCACAGCGTGAAAATCTTTGCAATCAAAAGGGTGTTTTCTCCATTGTGATGCTGGGTGGTGTTAAACACCGCAGGAATACGAAACAGAGTTAGCTTTCAGGGTATATCATTCAGATGAACTGTTTTTTTTTTCCATCAGCCTTAAACATAATCTTTAAATAACAATGATTCATTCATTCATTAAAATCCTTTTCCCATTCTCGTGTTTTCTCCCCTCACATCAATCCTGAAAAAAATGCCATGCAAACAGTTATGCAAGGCCAATCCCCTGCACTTCCCGAGCATTCATTTTAACTTCAGCTATTTCATTTCCTCTCGGCATCTATTTCCTGTGAAGTATTTCCCACCTGGATCGATTAATGTCTGAATTTAAATGCCAGGGTTCCCCTCAAAAAGCTCTCTGGCTTCAGGGACGTAATTAAGTGCTGCAGAAATTAACAAATCATCAAAGAAACTCCAGGCTCGCGGTATTATTATTTTTAAAACTTTTGACTCATTGCTATTCTGATAACTCCATCAGGCTGCAGCCTTGGACCGAGTAATATTATTCCGGTCAACTAATCACTTTGTACGAGTGTGCTCCCTAAGTGAAGTTCTAAAGGAACCCGATTCAGAAGCAGAGAGATTAGCTGAAGCGGCAAAGCAGTGCGGCTGAGTCCATGTGAGGGCTTCACTGTGGCTCTGGGGCAGCTGCGGCCATGAGAGATGTAGAACGGGAAAGGAACCTGTGCAGCCACACCAGGGCAGGGCAGGTGAGCTGGCCGATCGCCCTGCGGACCAGCGTCCAGCCTCAGCATCGTTACCACATCAGCACCCTGACGGTGCGCATCGGCTTCAAAGTTATGCTGGAGTCTCCAGGACCAAGGACAGCGATAGTTAGCTTCTGTGATACACTGGGGCTTTCAGGACCAAGGACAGCGGCGGTCACCTTCCACGCTGCGCTAGGGTCTTCAGCACCAAGGACAGCCAGGATTAGCTTCTATCATATGCTAGGACCTTCAGCGCCAAGGACAGCGACAGTCACCTTCCTTGTTACAACAGGGCACAATGTTGGCCTGCCTCTATGCTATGCTATGCTAAGCAGGGCCATACACAGGGAGCATTGCATGGCCTGCTAATATCCCTTTTAGCTCTGAAGCTGTGTTTCTTCATCAAACAGGCACGGAAAAAGCAGATCCCGCCCTCTTCATAATATAATTCTTATTTCTGTGACACTCCTCTTATTTAAAGACTGAAAGACTTAAAGATATGAGGAAGTGCAGTCAGTCCAAATGGGGGCGGGGGGTTGGGGGTTGGGGGGGGGGGGGGTGAGTAAATGATAAATATGACTAAATATGAGAAATATGACTTATGTTGTGAAATCTATTTACATATTGAGTTTCATTTCAGACACACAGAAATTCACTCATTAAATCTATGTCTCTTTTGGGATTGTTTTCCGGAATAATCATCTGCTTTCGAGTGCAACATTAAATATTTATTGGGCGTTAATAAACGATTCATTATTGATGCTCTCGGAGGAATAAAACAATTCCAGAATAATAGGCAGAGTTTAATTTCAATTTGAAGTTAATTAAAATTTACTTTCTGTTGCGTCCTTTGTTCAGTGGTTTAACTACAAGCAGATTAACTAAGTTTCTGCTTTTTATTTCTTTTCTTTTTTTTTAGGAATTCAGAATGCCTCACAAAAAAGACAATGTTTTGACCCCAGTCAGCTTTTCGTGTCTTCCACTTAACTTAACGGGGACTTATTTTTTAGGAACACATGGTAACTACCACAGCCTTTTTAGTGAAAGCAGCCTGGTAGAGAGTACTACGATGACCATGTCCCCACCTTCAACCTCTTTCGACTCACCAGATTGAGGACTGAACAAACAGGCCTCCAAAACCTACCAAAAATGAGTGAAATGCAAAAAAAATTCAAATGACCATTATGGGTTGTCTAAAAATAGATCCAAGTCTTTCATGACTTCCATATCTGAAAGCTGACATTCCATCCTCATATACACACTGATGAGCCAAAACATTATGACCACCTGCCTAATATGCTGTTGGTCCTCCGTGTGCTGCCAAAACAGCGCCGACCTGCCAAGGCGCGGACTCTACAAGACCCCTGAAGGTGTCCTGTGGTATCTGGCACCAAAACATTAGCTGCAGATCCTTCAAGTCAAGTTCAAGTATATTGTGAGGTGGAGCTGCTGTGGATCGGACTTGTCGGTCCAGCACATCCCACAGATGCTCAACCGGATTGAGATCTGGAGAATTTGGAGACCAGGGCAACATCTTGAACACTTCATCATATTCCTCAAACCATTCCCGAAAAATGTGTGCAGTGTGGCAGGGTGCATTATCCTGCTGAAAGAGGCCACTGCCGTCAGGGAATACCATTGCCATGAAGGGGTGTTCCTGGTCTGCAACAATGTTTAGGTAGGTGGCGCGTGTCAAATTGACATCCACATGAATGGCCGGACCCAGGGTTTTCCAGCAGAGCATTGCCCAGAGCATCACACCCCCTCCACTGGCTTGTTCGCGTGCCCATTGTAGGCGCTTTTGACGGTGGACAGGGGTCATCATGGGCACTATGACCAGTGTGCGGGTATGCAGCTCCATACGCAGCAGGGTGCGATGCACTGTGTGTTGTGACACATTCCTCCCGTAACCATTATTAAAATTTTCTGTAACTTGTGCCACAGTAGACCTTCTGTTGGTTTGGACCACACGGGATAGCCTTCGTTGCCCTCACGCATCGATGAACCTTGGGCGCCCAACACCCTGTCGCTGGTTTGTGGTTTGTCCCTCTTCGGACCACTGTGGGTAGGTACTCGCCACTGCTGACCAGAAGCACCACACAAGCCTTGCCGATGCTCTGACCCAGTTGGCTGGCCATAACAATGTGGCCCTTGTCAAAGTCGCTCAGGTCTTTACTCCTGCCCATTTCTCCTGCATCTAACACTTTGACCACAACAACTGATTGCTTGCTTACCATCTAATCTACCCAGACCTTGACGTGTGCCCTTGTTTGGAGATGATCAACGTTATTCAACTGTGAGAGGTCCTGATGTTTTTGGCTCATCTGTGTGTGTGTGTGAACCTCCAGCCTTCTGGTTACCAGTCCAGCTTCACACACAAAGCTAAAATAGCACCCTACAGGCAGGCAAGAAACAGGGCTGTGAGTTTCTCTCCACTTTATTGCCCATCAAGGATTCTGATGATTATCTACCCAGCACGGCAGCAGCTTCTGCATTTGAATTAAGCAGAACTGAGGAAGTAATTCCAGAACATGACTAATCAGTTAGGGGGATTAATGATGAGACTGATGGTTTGATTCTACTTAAATCACGCCTCTGATCTAGAATGCAGGGAACCTGAGAATGGACATTCATTACTCCGATGCAGGCATCCTCCACTGCTGCTGTTGTTTGTTGTATCACTACTTTTGTTTGGTATTTGTTGTTGTCACTTTGAAGTTGTATGAAAGCACTATGAGAGAGTTATGTTATATGTTATATGAGAGTTAAATTCCGTGTGTCTGTAGAAGCATGCTTGGACAATAAAGTTTGATTCTGATTCAGATTCTGACATGCCTGTGAGGTATCGAAGAGTGACGCGGAGCAGGCATATGGAAATGCATCCACAGGGATGTATACTTTCCAAAGGATGTAACAGTTTAAAAATTTAACACTGCCCTAGATAAATAAACAGCGACAGACCGTCAACTGACAACACGACATGAGTGCTTTCCAGTCTAAATGAACTATTCAGTCCCTGGAATCAAACGCAATTGAATAATTAATGACAGAGGATGAAAAGGCAGGTGAGAAAAACAGATGGAGAGGAGCTGATGGCCCTTGCCACAATGCACACTTTAGCAGCTCTCACAATCTGTAAAGCCTTTTGCCCGTCATCATGACATATATACGGTGATGCCAACCCTCTTTGGATTAATGACCCTTTAATAATGACCAGGATCTTCACCCCACTCCAGATGACTAATACCCAGTTACAGCTCCGCTTCCTATATATGTAGTTCAATGGCATCTCAGGGTCTACTTCCCTTTACAGTATAACAAAATGCATGTTCATATGCACAAGGCTATCGACTATAGTCTGACTAAGAACAAGGCCTTGCTTGCTGTGCAGAGGACTGGCTGACAGATGCAGCATTATATAAAATTACATTTTATACAGTCACATATTTGCTACCCACCTGGTTCTTGCAGTTAATCTCTGCTTATTTACAGACACATTGAGAAATACACAGCCTGATCTTTTCATTTCAGATAAATCTGCAACTTTTTTTTTTTTTTCTCCTTATCCAATGAGGACAGTGAGTAATCGACATGGCCTTTAAACAAACCAAACAAAAAGACTTTCCAGACAGGTTTCCACTGATCCATATTCATTTGTGCTCAATGGCAGTCCGTTTTCCCGGGTCCTGACGTCTGCATGCACAGCTGACAGCTGTATTAGGGAAGAGAGATTAGAGATGTTTGCTTTCCAAAGCATTGCCAGCAGGCGTTCCTCCCCCACCAGCGCTGCATCAAGCCCACAAGGACCTCGAATATTCGGCGAAGATGTGGCAGTTTAGGCAGGAGAATTTGCGTCAGGTTTCTCATGAAGAGATAAATCTCTCTGTCCTATATACTTCATGGCAGATTTTAACTCATGTTTTGGTTTTGGGGCTCTGCTTGTGCCCTGAGAATTAACCTTTGATTAAATCAATTCATTACTGAGATGTAATACACAGAGAACAACACAAGGCTACTGGGTTAAAAGACAAAAAAACTATTTATGGACTTACAAAAACAGCCTTTTTCTTTGTCACACCGCGCTAAAATTTTGACAACAGTGGAAAAATGAAATCGACTCGCCCACATATATACGTATCAAAACAAAGGCCTTCTTTCTCAGTTAATTCTTGCAAATATGCTAAAACCAAGCTAAAGCAGACAGTATATTTATTACTGTTGAAGACAATGGCACAGGTGTTCCCTGATGATGTGCAGATGATGGCGATCACAAAGGAGGATTTCTCCTTTAAAGAACACCTCACTTCAAAGGCGAAAAAGGAAATACTGTGAATATTTAACAGCCATGTAAATTCTCTATAATAAGCCAGTACATCTCCACTAATGACTTAAATGGCAATGCAGACCCAAGGGAAAGAGCTTGGCTGGCTCAGCCGAACATTATAAATCTGCCTTTAAGGGGCATTTACTTGATGGGTGCTTGGAACGGCCAACTAAACACCTTCCCTGAGGTTGATTTTCAAATGAGTTTTGCTCCTCCAGAGAATTGCTCTGGAAAACAACTACAGAAAACAAATTACAGCCACATAAACTCTGTTAAAAATGAGTTTATGATGATGCAGCTTAAAAAAAAGATTTTTTAAAATGATTTCACTTCTGTTTTGAAAAAAGGGGAACAATAAATTCAATCAATCAAACAAAATAAATATCTCAATAATGAAACAAATGGATCCAAAATAAATAATTTACATATATGGTAAATGTTTACGAACACTTTTATGCACAGATTAAAACAAAATGTAAAAAGATAAAAACAAAAATGTCAAAATAACAGCATCCCAAGTGACCATAACGCATGATATAGGCACGACATCTCAAGTAATTACAGAAGTCCAAAAATAAGTCCTTTCACAACATGGTGGCACCACATGACCCGAGCCCTACCTTACAAAGGACTGTGGTCATTGCATACACCTCTTATAAAAAGACTGCACTTTAAAATGCAGTCCAAGAAAGCATGCTTCCATTACTTTTTTAATCCTTTCTTCACTTGCACGACTTTTACACAACACTTCAGCAAGTTCACTACGCTGACTCGCATGTGACCTCGGAGGCATTCCGTTAAGGTCACCAAGCAAACGCGCTGCTGTCCTAATTACAGCCGGTTCAGCTTCATCAACGAAGCCCACGACCCGTGAAATTCAGCTGCGGCCCTCTCTCACGGTTGCCGCTTAAGTGGACTGTGAGAAGGCACTCTATGTATATTGTGCATTAAAATCTTCATTAGGACTGTCCAGCTATAATGAATGCAGCTCTCCATAGTGCTGGCGCTCACACAGACTCATCACATTATCTGAAACCTTGACAGTCCGCACAATAAAACAGTACACTTTAATGAATAACCTTGTCGTCTTGATTGCTCTGTGTGGTACATTTGGTATTGCTAGATGTCGACAGGCATTCACACTGACACAGACTTGTTCATCCGCGGATGAGTAGTGAAGTTCTGCTTTGACGTTAACTGTTTCCATAGTCATTCCCACTTTCTAGACATCAGCTGCCCGCAGCTCAAAGGCCTCACAGCTATAAATGTAAGAGAATTCACATTCTTTAGGAAGCTGATGAATTCTACGGCCCTGTCTCAGAAAATAGTCTCAGAAAAGGCAAACACTCCAACGTGCGACCGCATGCAGAACCATGAGTTGCAAAGTACACATATGAAAGCATATGTTACTTACCATATTCATAACACACGCCCAACCTGTGAAAGCTATACATTTGTTCTCAGACCTTGGCAAAAAAAAAACCATGCGTTCATGATATGGTCTAGATGAGTTTTTAATGTCAAAGTACAGTGCCAAAGTGCCTCTAGCTACAAAACTTACTAATTACTGTATATGCAAAAAAAAGGGAGGAAAAAAGAAAAAAACATGGAACCTTCCCAGAAGGCATTGCTACCCGTTACAGTTGGACACATTTAAGGTGCCCTTCGTCAGCCTCTGCAGTTAGGAAATGGGTGGCGGTGTTGGTGTGCTGGTGAAGCAGAGGCACAGAGGAGATAAGAGCATAGCAGTGTTGAACTGGGCACACCTGTGCTGATGGAGCATGGGGGGGGGGGGGCAGGTGTGCATGCTTTCAAATCACTTTATGTGTTAAGATGAGCACTGAGTGAGGAGGTAGGCAGTTGAAGCTGCCAACATTGATTTTCTCACTGGAATGAGAGCTGGTCACTGGACGTAATGCCCCAGGTTTCAATCTCTTGAGGCTTGACAGCCATACTAATCCACATCCGCCTGTGAGTGTTATACCTCCAGAACATGAGCTTATATGATTTCACATCATCCAATGCCAGCGTGCAACAATAAGCAGTTGAGAATATGCTGGGAAAGCAATGGAAAACAGACTGAGACAGCACCGAGGGTTGAGACTGCACTGAGAAACAGTTGAGTAAGCGTTGAAGAGTGGTTATGACAGCACTGAGAAGCAGGTTGAAACAGCACCGGGGGAATGTACTTGCTTGGGGGAGGGGGGGTGTTATGTTATTTTGACCTCCGTAACCCACCTGACATCCCCGGGGTCCTCGGTCACCAGGACATCTGTCTTGCAGCTGGCGATGGGGTTGATTGACAGCTCAACCGGGGGCACCACGAAGCTCTTGCTGACTGGCAGCCAAAGGCCCTGTCCCAGGCTGTAGGAGGACCTGGGTGACAGGTTTACACAGACAGGGCCACATCAATGCAGACAGTTACGCCTTAATCACGCTCTCATCCAGAATGATTCATGACAAAAAGGTACTTAAGGACATTTAATAAGGCCACATAAACGCCAGTACATACAGAAAAAACGTGAGCATGTGCCAGGGTGTGACCTGATCTGTGTGCTGCCACTTAGCGGAATGGCGCATGTTATGAGATGACTGCTGCTACCGGTTGTGACACTGGTAATTCAGCATCAGCTCTGCTCTTAGCCTAACCTTTCTGTATGTCTGCGTTTAAGTCTCTCTGGATAGGAGAGTAAATGCCCATAAAAAGTAAGTGTAATATTTAAAAGTGTAATAACCAGTGCCATACTGAATACACAGTAAGTGCTACAATAGTCTAACTTTCAGTGCTACAACAGTCAAACTAGTGTCAGACTGCCACGATGCCCTTGAGTAATATACAGGAAAAGGCAATATTTAAGTGCTAAAACAAAGTGCAGGTAGGGGAGCCATGATGGAGCCTGAAGACATGGGTGTGAGGTACAAGTTTACGACTACCAGAAGCCCATACTGAAACACTGCCATTAAAGAGGATTTACAAGGCCTGTTAACAAGATGATACCTCAGTCACTGCAGAAGCACTGCAGAGCATTAGTTCAGTCCTGACTCCTTCCCATGTTTCTCTCACTGGCTCTCACTGCTGTTTTCTCACAGGTATTTTCACCTGCTCCTTTACTTTCACTTACTGGTTCATGTGTTTTTCCTGTAATCCCAATCTCTCGCTGCCTCCTTGTTAAATGCTTTGAGTATGAGGAAAACTGCTTGGAATGTGAGAAGAGCGATACGAAAACAAAACAAATTATCGTCATCCACTGTACATAAGCAGACCGGCGTGAAAACAAGGCGGCGGTTAGGTTTTTGAAGAGGGCTGCAATAAAGCAAGGCATTACTGAGCGGGTCAGGGCGGATTGCAGACAAGCAGAGAAATGACGGGGTTAATAAGACAAGCTCCGCTGGTATAAAATTACCCTCGCAGATGGCTGACAACTTCTCAGAGGCTACGCCTGATAAACCGCAGATACGCTGGTTGGTGCGACTAACACTGGGAAAGAAAGGTGCGAAGAGCTTGCAGACTCTGGCTTGTTGCACTCGGGTGCATCTGCTGCAGCTGAAAGTTGTCCTTGAGGAAAGCAGGGCGTTTTGTCTAATGCTAAAGGGTCATTTAAGCTAAAGGGGTCAATGGCTGGTTGCAAAGGTCACTCTGTGATACTGCTTTACAGCACTGTTGGCATAATGTTATTATTGCTACATACTGCCCAACACTTACCTAGGTTTAATTATGCATGAAACATAAAAATCAAATAATTACAATGCATTCTTAGCAGGTCTGTCATTGCAACTGTACAGTACAGCATGTTTTAAAGCATTAATCATAATTCATGTAGTCACTGGATGTTTATTGGTCTAAATTTAAATTGATGAGTTTGGGATTGACTGAGCTCATACTAACTTTAATCCACATTATTCCTATCCCTACATTAAAGCCTTATCAACAGCTTTTAATTGTATATTGATATTTGATAGAATGGAATTTGGAGAGGAGATATTGTGAGCATTGAGCTGGTGGGTGACAAAATCCTTCACATCATATCACTGGAATTACAAACCCAAGAGGTCTGAGTCAGGCTGGCGTCACCCACAGCAGTCGGCATTGACACGGTGTCATCCGCCGTGAGACTGCCAATCGATACACACATCCACACATAAATAAGACACTGATAGGCTGTCCCCTCCCTGCCCTGGCAAACACACACCCATGCGGCATTGATTACCTCTCCCTGTCCCAGGGGTGATCAATCAAACACTGAGACGCTTTATGAAACATGGACCTCAGGGAAGAAGTGTAAGCGACAGGTCAAGCGTAGTGAGTTAAATAAGCCGGAGTGAGTGTCAGCTTTTCCGTACCTGCCTCCACCTCAACAACTGGAGACAGCAGCACCACAGATATTCTATATATTACCCAGATAGTCAGCTCTGCGCTTCATACTCTAAGTTCAGTCTCTGCGTTGTTCACAGTGTAAATGTTCTGATTTGGTGCCTTGTTTTGAGTATTCTTGGAAGGGTGTGTTCTAGAACAACACATCAATTGCCTGCATAGCAACATAGAAGGTACCAGAGTGTACGGTAACTTGCTGGAACCTTCTGGATGAAGAAGCACAGAGAACAGAAGGGGTGAAGGAGCCAATCGTCCAGTCTTAAGAAACAGAATATCTGGGAATGCATTTTTGATAAATGCTAGTTTTGATAAATACAGTTTTAAAATTTAAGCACATTAGGAATTTGGGACTAGATTTAAAGGGAAGGGGCAGCTTTTGCCTAAAGACCTCCTGTCTCCAAAAACAAAGCCTGCCCTTCGCATACTCATAAAGACAAAAAGGCAAGTATGTGAATTCATTGAGATTTGTCATTTCATGTTTTATTAAATTCTAAACAGGACTTACTCCCAAAATGGCTATTGCCCACAGTTAAGTGTTTTGACCTATGATCTCCCACAGCAGTCAGAAATACACATTTGCAAGATAAAGGTTACCCTTTTGTCTTTATTCGCTTTATTTTTCATCTGTGGCCTTTTAAGTGAAATAGACCAAATTTCAGATTACCATAGTACTCCTTCGGGGACACAGCGTCCCAGGCTTTTGGACTGTGAGACTGCATTCGATTTTCTGCGTTCTCTCAGTAAAGGTTATTTCGTGCAGAGAGCCGTCCTGACGCCGGTGATGTCAAAACCTTGTGATTATGGCACGCTCCAAAGGGGGTGCCGATCAAAAGCGAAACCCTAAAAAGCTTGGGAGGGCGGAGCTCTCCTGGGAGGCTTCCGCATCGTGCGGTAGTGTCTACCTGTACACCGCCTGGCTATCGTTCATGCTTGCCTCGCAAAATGTCAAGTGGAATGCTCCCGTCGGGGGAAGTGACCTGTCACAAAGGCTGCCACTTAGAGCCCCTGAAAGCCCAGGCTCGAACTCTCCCTGTAGCCTGCTTCTTCGATACGACAGCCTGAACCTTCCTCTGAATGTCTCTGCAGAGTTGCACTCGACCCTGCTAAGGTACCAGGTGCGATGGCAGGGACTATGGAAGCGAGGTGAGAGACAGAGGACTCGGGAGTGCGTATTCATAAGTCCGTGAAACTCAGTCGGCGGCCAGACAGCTGAGAGCCACACGGGCACTCCGGCTACCTGTTCACTCACCTGAATATCCTCTCTGGTGCCTGCTGCCCGGTGACCAGGTCGTATCCCTTTTCCAGGTTTGTGTAGGGCCAGGGGCTATCACAGAAACATACAGAGGTCAGCATTAATGATAAAACGTCATGTATTTATTGCGATCTCTACTGGCCTTTATAAAGAGGGAATGCAGCATACAGCAACGGTATGGTTAAATAAGAAATTAAAAACGAGGACAATATTACAATAAACACATTCACATTTATGAAATGTAATTAAAATATATAATGTATTAGGACATAACTGCACTGCTCTGAAACCATTTCACTTAAGTGTAGCTGTTTTCTCTCTGCTTCTGTGTAATGAGCCATGCTCATTGGGGGAAGTCTAGGTAACTACAACTTAATGCTGTGAAGTTACTACATTTTCATCACATCGTTAACCATTGCCCTGGGCTCTGAGGTGAAGTACAACTCAAGTATTACCACATATGCAGTTTCAGGTACATACTGCAGAATATATTTTTCAATATATGTCATTTTGCAAAACAAACCCACCCTACATGCATATGG